>NC_133121.1:165099615-165352115 GCF_033568475.1 Henckelia pumila | reverse complement strand
GGTACTATGTATCCCTAGTATTACTTTTGGCAGGTGATGTATCCTTCATATGTCGAGATTATGTCCCAATTTTCATAGGGTCATAATCGAAACGTTGTTAATTATTAAACTTTTTTTTGTTTATGTTAACTAAATCCTAATCACACTCTAATTAATTAATCACTTAATAGATGTTGGATCCTCACAAATGTATAGTCTTATGAGCTTCTAGCACCTCATATAGCTACACTAACTAGTTTGATACTTTTTGTGAGAGGATCTCGTAGATTTATATATTCGTGTGAAGAATCGATTTGATTGTAAAAAATAACATTTTCAACATAAGAAATAAAAATGTTTTTGTTGATTACTTACACAACTTTAGCCGTATGGAAGTTGGAAACTTATACACAAGACGAAATATTATTCTTTCTTGGCATAGTTTGGTACACATGATAAGAGAGTGATTAATAAATTATTCTCCTACATCTCATGTTTGGTACATTTTTAAAAAGTCCATGATAAGTCAATGGGCCCTTGATAAATGCTTTGAAAAGGGAAGTATGTATTCCTTTGATTTGGTGTGATAAATTTAATACAACTAAAAAAATACTACAAAAAGATATGATTACCCTCCACATATAAAAACATCTAAACTCTAAACACGCCCCATTCTCCTCCACAATACGGTAGGGTTAATTTTGTCATTAAAATAGAATATATAAATTTAATCACTTTATTAAAATCATATCAAACATTCACTATAGTATCCTATCATTTTACATATCCTTAATTTATCCTTATATTATATATCATATACTTATCATATCCTATGTACTAAACTATGCCTAAATGTAGTATAATACTTGGTACATTATTCTTACTAATTTATGTATTAATATGATGTCAAAGTTTCCTTTAACCATACATCTAATATTTGCTACATAATTTGATGGTGTGAACTTATTGATAATTTTCATATATATATTTTTCCAATATAAAAGTACAAGCCATTACCATCAAAAAATTTTAAACATCTTTTTATCTTTCGTAAAGTTTTTGAATTTTAAAAACTTTAGTATAAATGTATAATCTCTCTTTTTCTTTTTTAACGTACGTACTCGTTAAAGTTGTATCTCATTCAAAATTAGTGGTTTCACGCACGTAATGTTCGGCGCACTAAAACATTAGTAGCCCCACACGATGGAAAATCTAAGAAGAAAAGTGGAAAATTTTGGTCAAACATCACATTAATTTTAGATTTTAATTACTATTGTTTGAACAAGTGTTAAATGTACGTGTATAGTTGGCGAGGTAATCAAATAAACTAATTAAGCGAATATTGTTGCTAAGATTATATAATCAATTTAATTAAGGGATGTTTAATTTGATTATTGACAAAATCCATACATTCAATTAAAGAATTTATCGAAGTAATTTTGTAAATAATAGAATTCACTCGTTAATATTTCGAAATTAAGCCAACATATGCATAATTCGAAATCAATAATTTTGACCTCCCGATAATACTGTGTAATGTATAATATGTAATCCGATAATCATATTATATAAAGTTTAATTTATGTCCATGGTCATTTAAAATGCTTTGACGTGCTTAAAAAAGAAAAAAATTAAAAAAAAAGAATTTGCTTTGACTAAATCTTTCAGTAATAACTATGGTTCGGACAAGGGAAAGAACGACAACGTGTCGTAAGTTGCATACATACATTTAAAATTTTATATTTATATAAAATGGAACACTAGACCATTAGCAGTTCTCATTCATCCGCCGACTTCAATTCAAATATCGTATTTTCTTATATTTTATGGTTGAATTTTATAAAATGAATTTTTAACTCGATTTAACTTATTAAAAAATATTATTTTATATTAAAATATTAATTTTTATTTTATATATAAATGTGTTCGACACATATCACACATTGACAGACATATATATATATATACATATATATATATATTAATAACAGTCTTACAAGAGACTTATTTTTTTCTTATAGTTGAATACTTCTTTCATTTCAGATATTAAAGTTGTATATCTTTATTCATTCGTCTCAAATATATAATCCAATTTTTATAATATTATTTTCTCTATTCTTTCATTGATTGATAGTTATCATTAAATACATTAGCTATTTCCTATAAATTTTTTTGGAAAAATTTACTTTTTTGATCATATATGATTGTCACTTTGTGATTTTTGTCCTCTATATTTTTAAATTTCAGTTTTAGTAGTTGTCTTTGTTTTTTTTTTTTTTTGTAATGTTGTCATTTTTCGACGTGGCGTTGATGTGTCACCAATGTAGTGCTGATGTGGAGTGTATATTGCCACATAAGCATTTTCGACGAAAAAAAATTTAACATTGCCAAAAATCAAAACATGCAAGATTAAGACTGAAATCTGAATACATATAGGACCAAAATCACATAGTTACTAAATTATCAGACCAAATTTGTAACTTTTTTCCTTTTTTTTATTAGCACCTTGCAATCAATGTATGACGCCCATTTCGAACTAAAGGTAAATTTATCCGTTAAATGCAATCAATTAAAATGTCTCATTCCGAAATAGTTTTCATCTCATATTTAATGTACATGCACGAAAATTATAACCTAAATCTTGAAATACAAATATATATAATGCATCTATATTATATTATATTATTAAAGTTTATGAGCTTAAAGTAATTAACTTTTGTGTCATGATATATATTTTTGTATAAACAAAAAAAATACCATATTTGACAAATTACGAAATATTTTATTTTTATTTAATAAAAAGGATAATTAAAACTATTTTAGTACATCTGCATCATATTTATATCTACCATATTTCAATAAAAATATATTTCTATAAATATCTATATTTTTAATTTTTAAACTAAATGATATATCATAAAAAAATCTAAAAAAACGTTGTAAATTTTAAATTTTAATAATCCCACGAAATTCAACAAAAATTTATTTTAACACAAAAATATTTAATATGTACGAAGTAACACTAGTACCAATTATACTTTCCTAGACTAACTGAATCACTGAAGTAAGTACGAATTATTCTATGTTACATTTGGAGTATTTCTCTCCCCATGATGTGGTCAAATATTAGTCCTTGGATCATATATCCACACACATGTCAATTTTCATAAAAATACAAGGGACCCACGTAATCTAATTGTGTTGAATTAGGGGATAAAACACTCCCTGTATAGCATAGACTAACCCCTGAAGTACTCATTTCGTCTTTAATATTTAAGGTTATTTGTGTTTCATACATATTAAGAAAATCATTCGAAAACAAATGTTACGAACAAACTTTATATTTTATCTCTATTTAATTGATTCAAAAAAATGTATGTCAGTAATTAAATTAATATTTTTAACAAAAAAAGTAATATTTTTTAAAATGGATAGGGTTGAGTTAAATATCCGTCTCGTAAAATTAAATCGCGAGACAGTTTCATATGAGTTTTGTGGTAAGAAAATGGTTACATATTTTTAAAACTGGTTAATAAAATATATTACTAAAAAACCAAAAAACAAAATCCTACAAAATTTAATTTGAGCTATATATTTTGAACAACCGAAAAAAAACTATATTGAAATGGATGTGGAGTATTATTGTATATAAAATTAAATAGAAAGTGGATGCTATATATATTTATTTTTTTTGAAACAAAAAGTGTATGCTATATATATAATCTATGATTTTTGTAAAGAGAAAAACATAAAATTTAAAAATATTTTATTTCCAAACTCCGATGTTGTCGTTTTGCTCTTGTAATGACCTGGACTAAGAGAGGAGGATGTCCTTTGTCAAGCTAATTAACAAATAGACGTTAATATATATTTTATTATAACTACATGCATGAATCGCAATAACAAATAGTAAAATAAATATTGCTAAAAGGACAGAGTTGTACTTTAATTAATAATACATATTTTTTAAACAATATATTGTTGAGGCTCGACCAAAATAAAATGGTCGCTAATGTGGACAGAAATGTATTTGGATCTTAAAATAATTTAGAAATGAATAATTTCGGATAAAAGATTTGCTATAATATACACGTGTTCGCATTATTTTTTAATTATATTTATTTAAAGATAATCTCCCTCGATTTTTAGTCAGTTTATTATTTTTTTTGGAAAACCATAGAAAGGTTAAAGGTAGCATTAAATTTAATGCACGAGTAAAAAAAAAAATATTTGTACAGGATATTATATTTTTTCACAAAAATAGTGTTATTTAAAGGGCAATTTGCTCACAAATCCCCAAATGTAAACATGTTTTGCTTTGGGGTCCTTAGTCATAAAATGTGGTACAAAACAATACAAGATGTGGTACAAAATCATACAAGATATGGTACAAATTAACAAAAAATGTGGTACAAAAAAGTGGCTAGGGAGTGCAGAGCAAAACATGTTTGCATTGGAGATTTTTGAGCAATTTGCACTTATTTCATCCCCCAAAATGCATAAGATCAATATATGAAGATACTTTTCACTAGGAATCAATCATAAATAAAGTTGAAACAAGGGTAAATGATTTAAAAATATCTACCAACCCTTCAAACTTTATCTTAACTCCCTAACCACAATTTTCTTTATTACAACTCCCTAGTGGTCCCCATTTTTGAATTAAATATTATTTAGTAACTAATCCTTTGTACGTGGCATTGTTAACCTATCGAACCAGTCCCGGCCATGCAAGACTATCAGTTACGCAAGGTTTTCAGCCGTATACTCCGAATTAGGGTCCAACATGCTTTCGTAAGATGAATTAAATTCAAATACCTCTTTGGCCAAAGTGTCGTCGGGTCATACCTGCCGAGTTTTACGAAGTGCTCCTCACACTCCAATCACGCAGTCGCAACAGATGGTTTCTGCACAAGCTTCTTCAACGACACCCAACACAGCCTTAATTCATTTTCTACCTTAAGGCGTATGATATATAAATTTAATTATAAAATATGAGCATGAAAGAACAAGAGGCTTCAAAGAAATTATTCAGACATAATATTATTACATAAATCAACTCCTTTGAAGAGGAAAAAACAACTTGTTTAGCTACTCATAGTAGCCTTGTTCTTGAAATACATAAAGAAAACTTAATACAATAGAGAGAGAAATATTACAACAATTTATTTGTAAGAAAACTGAAGGGAATGATCGATATCTTCAGCTTCCTTGAACGCTTGTATTTATAGCTGAGGTTCCACTCGTTTCACCGAGAAACTTCAGGGAATCTTACAGCTGTCTTGTCTTTCTTTATGTCATTATTAATGGCATCTTTTACTAGTGGAGGAGGCAGTTGTCTTGTATTTTTTATGTCATTATTGATGACATCCTTAACTAGTGGAGGAATCACATGTCTGCCACTTTCTTTTGACTTTATTCTCCTCACATGTCTGCTTTATTGTTGTCGGGACATCTTTTGCTTTTGAAGTAGGCCCCTATGAAAACGCATCTTCAGTGGTCTTTGTCCACCTTTGCTTGTTTTGGAAAAATCCTTTCGATCCGATCGGGGTCTAAAGGTTTTTCCAAATTCTGGCTTCTTTTGATTTGGGCATTCTGGGCAGATATTCTCTGACCATCGTCCAATATGAGTCATGTTACAAAATTTTCGGCGAGTTTCTTTACTCCCCGGCAGCTTGTTGCTCCACAAAAGATTTCTCTTCTTTTCGAAGAGTTATTCCGCAAAGGCTATAGTTTTTCCTGTCATTGTATTTAACAGGAACGATCCATTCACAGAATTCTGATAAAATTTGAATGGAAACTTGACTTTTTCCATCTCCGTAAGATAGACCCAAATACCACATGCCTTTCTGGTTGAGATTTCATTTTCCCCGAAAGTGGACACCAAGGGTATTTCTTCAGTTTTAGGATCCTTGATAAATTTATAACTGTTTATATCAGGTCTCCTTAGCTTGATGAAATGAAAGGGTTCGTGTGATCCTTTCAATGTTGGTTCTGGAGCTGCACTGAAAAAATATAACTCAAGCACATCCCCTCTAGACAAATGATCATTATTTGCCCATGTTTCCTAGACTGCTTCCTGGATCCATTTTGGTAACTGTGATATCTCCGGGAAGCTTGGTGACGTTATATAAACTGAGGTCAAATCCCCAAATTCATACCAGAGTTTTACATCTTTAGGATTGACATTTTTTTTAGCCAAACCCTTGGATATATTCCTGCAACATCAACCCTGCAAGTGTTCGGGTTGATTTCACTTCTTGTATTCAATTTCTCCCACCTCTGTTGATAAACCTGGAATGTAGAAATAATAGATGGATTAGTATCAATCTTAGATTTGCCCTTGTCAGTGTTGGGCCTAAGATTGATCTCTTCCTCTTTTACCCCAGAGGCGGAGGGTTGACTTGATGAGTTCTTCTCATCAATTGTTGCTTCATCCAATTCATCAAAAGCTGATGGTAGATTAGCACTTGTGTCTTGGGTATTAGAATTCCCAACATCTTGTTCTACAACCAGTGGTTGTATTTCTTCTTGTAAAACCAATGGTTTTATCATTTCTTGTTTATGAGAAACCAATGGCTTCTCTATAGCCCTCACAATTGGCCATTGAATAGCAACCTATAGTTGAGTTTGATCTTGCAAACATCCTGTAATACAATTGGATACTTTGATCCGATCAGCTTGTTGTAACCTTCCAGCCATTTCAGCATTAATGACTAACTGGTTGAACTCGATTTGAAGCAATCCAAGGTATTCCCTGAGGTACCTCTGCATTTTCATGATGGAATCCACATCACCACCTTCCATCTCTTGTTAAAAAATCGGCAAGAATATTTTCATGAGATTTAATAATAATAATATCAAAAATATAGTTCTGACATAAAGCTTGCCATCTTAATAATCTAGCCTTCTCTGGTTTAGATTCAATTTTATTCTTTAAGAAAGTTTTTACCTGAGTATTATCAACTTTTAAGGTAAATTTTTTAGCAAGTAAATATAATGGCCATTTTTTGAAAGCCCTTTTAACTGCATAAAATTCATTCTCGTTGATATGCCATCTGATGGCCTCTGATTCTGAAAAAATATCGCTACAGTATCTGCATGGTATTTCTCCATCCGGGGTGATTTTGGTAAGGACTGCTGCCCACCATTCGTCACTGGCATCCGTAAATAAAACCAGATCATCTTCATCTACGGGTATAGCCATTTTTGGGAGATATTACATATCTCCTTTAATTGGTTTATCCCTTTAGTATGGTCATCAGTCCATATAAACCTAGCATCTTTTTTTAACAAATGACTGAACACCTTTCTGTACATTGCTAGGTTGTTTATGAACATCCCTGCAAAATTAACTACTCCTAGAAAACTCTGGAGTTTTTTTATATCTTTGAGTTTATCTGGAAAATTCTTTACCTTTTCCACAATATGGGATTGTATAATTATTCCAGTTTCATCAATCTCAATACCAAGGAATTCAATTTTCCTTGTTGCTATGACTGCTTTCTTTTCAGATAAAACCAGTCCTTCTTGTTTACAAATTTTAGAAAAAATCTCTAAGTGCTTAATGTGTTCGTCTATGTTTTTTGATGCTATAAGAATATCATCAATATAAACAAACATAAAGTTGAAATAATCTTTAAAAGATTATCCATCTTTCTTTGAAATATTTGGGGTGCATTAGTCAATCCCATAGACATAACTTCCCAGATATAATGTCCTTGTGGTGTAGAGAAGGCTGTGAATTTCTTACTGCCTTATTCCATTCGAATCTGGTAAAATCCAGACTTACAATCAAATTTTGAGAACACTCTAGCATTTCGTACACAGTTGATTAGGTGTTCTGTACTGGGTATGAAGTACCCTTCAAACTCCAGGATTTTATTAATACCTTGGTAGTTAATAACTAACCTGGGTTTCCCTCTTTTTATTTCACCATGATTTCTGACCAGAAAACATGGGCTGCTATATGGTGAAACTCCTTCTTTGATTAGACCAAGGTCCAAATGTTCTTTGATAGTTATTCTCATATCCCTTTGATCTGTTATATTCACCGGGATAGACTTATATTTGACGAATTCATACTCTTTGCCTTTCTTTAGAGTAAGACAGACTTTGAGTTGATTTCTATCCCACCATGCCAAAGGATGCTTGTTGTAACTTTCTTTGAGCCTCTTTTTGACATCTTCAAGGGATACCTTATTTTCTAACTCTATGTCTTTGTGACTTAGAGTTACCTTGAGAAGCTTTATATCATCTGTTTGGAGTTCTTGTTCTGTTGTTATCTTTAACATGGTTTCTCCAAACCTTCTTGGATCTTTCATTTTTGGGTGAAAAAGTTGTCCTTTATCATCATGATGGCTGCGAAATATTATCGGCAATTGTCGATAAAAAGCAACCTTGAGTCTTTGAACGATAATTTTATGATCACAAATTGTAGTGAACATAAGTCTTCTTAACTCATTGTCTTGTGTGTACTTCTTAAACATTTGTAAGAAGTTATTTCCTAACAGGATATCAGCTCATGTATCATGGAAATAGATTGTTAGTGTCTTTACCTTATACCAAGGTGTTTGACCTGCTCCTCCCATAAGGATATCTGCTTGTTTTATTCCTTTGCAAATAATTAAAATTCTTCGAGAGAAATCTCGTCCAGCAATTTTTGGCAATTCTTCTTCACATTCTTTAGGGAAGACTCCTCTTTTTGCTGTACAAATTCCTGCTCCCGAGTCAATATAAGCTGCAAAGTATTCAGCTTTATATTGTTAATATAACATCCCTATCGGAATATATATGGAGAAAGGACTTGTTGTCATTTTTTAAAGGGATTACTAAATGGCCCCGCCATTTTTAACAGACTGTGTTGTAACTCAGTAATCCGATTAAGACTATTCACCTTTAGTTTTCCTAAGGCCTCAGAAGGTAGAGTATGGTTACTCCTTTCTACTTCTTCAATGCGTTCTAGTAAATCATGTTCATGACTTACTAATTTCAACAGTTGATTCTTCCTCTGTTTGTAAACAGAGTTTTCGAATCTGATTAAGGGATTGTCCCTTATCCAATTCTCTTGGTTTTCCATATCGTAGAATTCTTATTGAATCCTCCAAGTCTTTTCTTTTGCCATGAACTCTATTCTTTTTTCAAGGCGTTTCCATGGTTTATGGTCCTTTAGAAACTCTAGGCCAAGAATGAGCTGATCCACTTATTTTCCTGGAATTCCACAGATTTGAACTTCCAATTCTCCAATATTTATCACTCCTTGATAAGTTCCTTTTTCATGTTGTTCCAAATAGTAAATCGAGTTACAAGGGAACTGGTTCCGATGACTTGTAATTTTGAATATTATTTTTACTTCTTTCCATTCTTGTGGAGATCTAAGTTTTTCTATTATAGAAAACTCCTTTTCTTCTGGTGGAATTTATTGAATAGGAGATTTGTTTAATCTCCTACTTGTCATTCGGTCTTCTTGGAAAGATAACCTTCGGGGTTCTATTTTAAGGTCTCTATATAGAACCGGTTTGTATTGAATTTGAATGTCTATTTCGAATACTATTTTTACTTCTAACGAATAATATTACGTCTGAATAATTAACCTAAGGCTCTGATACCATTTTTGCGGATAATTCTTTATACTGCAAATGAGCACAAAATCTCCAGATTCAAGCATAAAACCTTTAAATTTTAAGCATAAAACTTATAGATTTCAAGCATAGATTAACATAAGAATTAAAAATTAAAATATTCAAGTTTGGTGGTCCTAGGGAGTTATAGTAAAGAATCTTTTAGCTAGAGAGTTATAATAAAGTTAGGAATGGTATTAGGGATTTTAGAACAATTTACTCTTGAAACAGTTTTTTAAAAATAAAAATAGAGTTAGTCTCTTGTGAGATAGTATTAAGGATCTATATCTGTGAGACGTCGATCTATATTTATTGAAAAATAATAGTTTGATATAAAAAATATTATTTTTTCATGAGTCAGGTCGGGACAGAGATTCGTTTCACAAAATTGATCAGTGAGACCAGGGACGGATCCAGGAATTAAAATTAGGTTGGGCTTGAACTTAATTTAATAAATTTTATATTATTATAAAAAACATAATATATTTTATTTATAATATATTTTGAAACTAATTTGAAAATTTCATGAATTTAGAGTAATATAACAATAAATAAGACCCAAAATTTTCATTTTTTTCAACCACTACAATTTATTTTAATGCAAAAACAAATAATTTCATTATTCAAGTAATAAATTTTTCTCTCAAATTACAAAAAATATCGCTTTTTAATACATTCATATCATACAACTATTATAATTTTAAAAATTAATCTGAAACAAAAAAAATATTTAATTTGTATTTTTATTTAAGACTTGAAAAGCCGAAGTCATAAGCTGAATTTTATATAAAAATTTTAAACAATAAGCATATACAAAATTTAAAATTTATTATACTATTAATTATTTTTAAAATTATATATATATATATATAATATATATATATATATATATATTTAACCAAAAAAATAAAAAATGGGCTGTGCTATAGCCTAGCATAGCCCTAACATGGATTCGTCCATGAGTGAGACCATTTCATAAAAGTTTTTCTGTTGAAAATATTGGGGGAAATTGCACTGACATAAAAACTCCGATAAAACGGTTTCACGGTTAATTTTGTAAAACAAATATCATATTCGACATGCTCCATGAAAAATGCTACTTAATATGCCAAAAATATCACTTTCACACCAAATATAGGCCGGATGAGACCGTCTCATAAGGTATCTAAGTTTCGTTTGGACAAGTATTTAATTTTTTTTATAAAAGTGTTTTCTTAAAAAGATATAAAAAACAATTTAGATTTTGTTTGAAGGATAAATATGTGTTTTGACAATTGTTCTATAAAAACATTAAGTTTTGTTGTTTATCAATGTTTTCAATTCTAAAAATATTTAAAAAACACATATAAATTGTTCTTTGAAAACTTTGAATAACTTTTTTAAACAATTTTTAAAAAATGTTTTACAAAAATCTTATCCAACACATATTTTAATATTTAATTACTTATAAAATACTAAAACCTTTTTAAAATACATGTGAGCCTTTATTCTTACATGTATAATTAAACTTTTTATTTGAAATCACTCCCATTAAACTTAAAATCAAAGATCATTAAAATCCGTGCTTTCTAAAATCAGACTCGTTTGCTCTATTTGTAAAAAAAATTATTAGCCTTATATATACATATGGGATTTTAAAAGATTATTAATTAAATATCGCCACATAGATGTTGAATGTCATTTTCCATTGAAAATGTCATATATCCAAAATCCTAGTTTTGGATTTTCCTCTCTCTATTTTTAGGAAAATTTAAAAAAAATTGAAATTTGAAAGTTCGGATTTTAGACAAAAGCCGAAGGAAGGAAAAATAGAATATGGCCAAACATCAAAACCTCCGTATTAATTTCATCCCTGGAATTCATGATTTGGTCCTATTTCCTAACCTTGGCTTTGCTCTTTGCTCATGGATACGCATATTTATGACGGTTGGCCAAATTATTATTTTCAATTTATTGCTGTGTTTCCGTGCTTTATTTAATGTTGTTATGCATACTTTTGACTTTTATAATATAATATAATTTACTCATTCCATTCCAAATTCTTCATTCGTCATACTCATCTAGATTTGTGTACATTTTCAAAAAATGTTTTTATAAAAGTGTTTTTTAAAATTTTTTATAAAATATTTTAAAAGTTGTTTTAAGAATAAATATGTGTTTGAATTTCGGACAATTATTCTATAAAAATATTTTAACATTTCAAAAATAATGTTGTTAATCTTTGTCTTTCATAGTTTGTTCTAAAGACATCTAAAAATATCTCTCAAGCGTTCTTTAAAAATTATACTTGGAGAACACTTTTAAAAAAATATTTTTCAAAAACATTTTACAAAAAATTTATCCAAACACATACTTTAATTTTTTTCACTTATAAAACACTAAAAATATTTCTATAGTACATGTCCAAACGGAACCGTAAATTTTATAAACCAAATTTTTTCTATCTTGCACTTGTTTAATGAGGAGTTTAATTGGCTAAAAAAATTATACAAGTAATAAAGATATTTAATAGGGGAAAATTGATTTAAAAAATAGTTAGAAAAATAATAGAAAACTAATAATAAAGTCTAAAAATATGAAAATTGGATCATATAATTGGAATAGATGAAAAATAAAGTGCAACATAAATAAATGATTCAAAAGGAATATATAATTATTGCTTCTTCTTTTAATGCATATTGCGAAATTTAACAGCAACTCAAGTTTTACAAACAAACTTATTATTTTATCAATATTTTTAATTTATATAAAACTACTTTGGCAATTTTTAAGACCTATAATTAACAAAGAAAAGTTGTACCTAATTAACAAAGGTATTTAATTCATAAACAATAGTTTGACATTTTTCAAGACTTAATTAACAAAAAAAAAAATAGTTGTACATCTAAAAAAATGGATTACGAGCATAAGCATCATTTGTAAAATCTATGTAGGATTGAGTGCTTGTCACTTTACCAAAAGCATAGTCGGTGGTAATGGTACAATACAAATCTAATTTTAAACTGTACATCAGTCCAAATGTCATGGTTCAATCGCCCTACCAAGCAGGGACAATTATTGCACATCAACAATCTTTATCCCAATAATTGCACTCCTTGAAAATCAATGAAATCGAACTTATGACCTTATCTCTGATACCAATTATAAGATCGAACACTTGCCGCTTTACCAAAAGCTTAATTGATGGTAATTGTGCAACTAAAATCTTTTAAACTGCACAGCAGTTTAAGCGCTATGGTTTGATCGCTCTAATAAGCAGAAACATTTATCACACCTCAACAATCTATAACATTAAATATAAATGAATAAATATGTAGTTTTCGAGATTAACATTTACCGATTTATAAAAAGTATAACTAACCATTTATATGATTCTAAATTAACAGTTCAAACATCTCGTTTCAATAGCTGCCGGACAGTGCATTTGTTAGTAGATCCGCTGACCAATGCAACCGTGGATGTTAGGTGGTACGTGGTCAGCCTCAGAAGAGAACAAGGGAAACGCATGCGTAACACATGGTGTCTCAACATTTTGACTATTAGAGTTTGCTTCTATTGGTGATTCATAATCCAACACGCGTTCCACTATCTCACCACATTTACAACGGATTCCGTCTTCTCTTTACAAAGTATGGCTTTTTTTTTTTTTTTTTTTGTTTTTGTTTTTTTTGAATTTGGGGAAATTTTTTTTGTTATTGTTGGGTCTTGAAATCGAGACTTCGCCCCACACTTAAGACTTTGATGTCAGATGAGCTACATGTCATCGGTAAGGTATGATTTTTTGTTGTTCAATGGGATAGATAATCCACATATTGTGCACCAAATGAAGATTACAAGAAAATAACATACTAGAAAGTAATACATACAACACATTAGACAAGACACACCCAAGATAAATAAATGGAGGCATTTAAATTTTATGACATTCCCGCCACGTTGTTTGTTTGTTTTTGTTTTTGTTTTTGTTTTTGTTTTTCTAAAAATGACATTCATTTTCTAAAAATACGTAACGCAATTTGCATAACAATGAAAAATTGAGGAAGTGACTTCAAAAAAAATAAAAAATAAAAATTAAGGAAGTACATAAGTAGAATAATATGTCATTTTTTTGTAATCTTTCCAAATTATTAACGTAGGTAGGAAGATAGGCCCATTATTTTGTGGGCTATTCCATTCGGCAAGAAACATTAGGAATATGGGCCCGTCAAGTATGTTGACTATATATCAACTGGGCAAATTGTTTTAGGCCTTTACAATTAGTAGTGAAAACGAAAAAAAATTCCGTTGCCGGGACTCGAACCCGGGTCTCTCGGGTGAGAGCCGAGTATCCTAACCAACTAGACTACAACGGATCTTGATATACGGCTGCATTTTATATATTATTATCTCGTAAAGCCTTCCTCCTCATCACTTTTGCGCCAAACCTCCTCTACAGACTACAAATGTCATTTCACAAATAGTTCTCAGTCACCATTCGAAATATTTGACCAATATCATTTTTTTTTCCCTTTTTCAAGCCAAACAAGGCTAACTAATATTAAACAGACGTGTCCTTCAAAACATAAAATTTCAAAAATAAAGGAACAAAAGAAGCAAATTCCAAGTGAGTTCCAGAGGTAAGGCCCTGTTGAGCTAAGAATGTGCCATGTCGTTGCCTTCGCGATGACATAATGAATAACAGAAGCCCAATAACCTGCACACATGCTTGACGTATATCCTCAACCAAAGGAGCTTCAATTGCAAAAGGTACCGAATGTTCGATGGCTTTTAACAAACGTATATATATCTCAAATTATCGTTTTGAGCTCAGTGCCCCAGTCAATACCACCATATGTTTAAAAATAAATAACGCAAGCTAGTTTTGAGAGAATTTTATGTTTTCATATATTCATATTATATCCCATTCAAGTGTTGCAACATGATAAAATCGAAGATATATCCATCGGTGTAACAGTTTGTAGTTATAGTGATATGATCCGTGTGTTAGGTGACAGACTGATGGGATGATGGTAGGTGAAGGTTGGGTGAGTTAGATCCTACATATATAGGCACTGCCTTGAGATAGATCTAACGGTGGACATTTATTAATAAATGTGAGATTCATTATTTTTTAGTGAACCCCGCGTGTATTGATAAATGAGGACCCTTATATCTATCATGGGGGTAATGCCTGTATAGGTAGGTTGAAATGAACCGTGGAGGATGGGAGAGTGAATTAAATGCATTTAATTCACGCAAAATAAACGCCGAAAGGAGCTCTATATTCCTTAAGTATAATCATCCCACAACGCAGAGAGCAAAGAAAAAGAAAGAAAAGAAAAGAGAGAGTTTCTTGGGTTTTCTTGAGTGTTCTCCTGTGTGAGTTAGAGAAATATTTTCTCGGTAATACTCGGGGGTTGGAAAAGTGTGAGAGATATAGTGTTTTGTATACACTTGTAATATTTTCTCGGTTAAAAATATTTGCAGCTGATCCGTGGACGTAACCTATATTAGGTGAACCACGTAAATTCTTGGTGTTCTTATTGATTATTTTATTCTGCAATTATTATCGTCATGATAGCTCCGACATAATCCATAACAACTGGTATCAGAGCTGTTACGGTGTCCGGGAGCCTTGGTGAAAAATTTCTTAAAATTATGAGTATGCTCTGTGGTTGCAGCTTTGTCTGATCTTCCACATCAGAAAAGATTTTTTGAAATTTTATTAAGGCAGGTGAAGCGATGGCCGGAAATGATGGATCGGGACCATGAATCAATAAGTTCGACGGTACATATTTTATGTTCTGGCGGTTACAGATTAAAGATTATCTGTATAGCAAGAAGCTACATCAACCTCTATCTGGGGTGAAGCCAGAAAAGATGGAGGATGATGAGTGAGAGCTTCTTGACCGACAAGTGTTAGGGGTAATACGATTGACCCTAACAAAAAACGTGACACACAACGTGGCGGAGGCAAAAACCACGGAGGAGATGATGTCCATTTTATCGGACATGTACGAGAAGCCATCAGCAAATAATAAAGTGTTCCTCATGAAAAAGTTATTCAACTTGAGATGATGTCCTTTTGTCGGTCTCCGTACTTGTGGAAACATTGTAAGTGTGGGAAATTCATCATTTGTTGCCTCTTTGTGCCGTGTTCCGTGATTCTGTAATGTGTTGTTACCATCTACATAACGAGAACAAAACACAACACATTCATCTGCTAAATATGCCATTGCAACATTCATCTGCTAAATATGCCTCTGCAATGTTGGCCTCCGGTCTTGCTTTATTTCTAACAAAATTCTTAAGCTTCCCCAGATATCTTTCTATTGGATACATCCACCGATAATGTACAGGCCCAGCAAATCTTGCTTCATAAGCTAAATGCACCACCAAATGAACCATTATTGTGAAAAATGATGGTGGAAAAATTCTCTCTAACTGACATAAAGCCAAAACAACCCCTTCTTCAGCCATTTGTAATTTATTTTCTAGCAAAGACTTTGCACAGACTGCTTTGAAATACTCACACAAAATAATAAATGGTGCAGTCACTTTTTTTGCCAACACACGACGAAGAGCAATTGGGAGAAATTGTTCTATCATGACGTGACAATCATGGCTTTTTAGACCCATAACCCTGCAACGTCCAACATCCACACAATTTGAAATGTCAGATGACATACCATCAGAAACACGAATATCTTTTAATACAGAACAAAATATTTTTTTTTCAGCTTTGCTCATACAAAAACATGCAGGTGGCAAATATTCTGTTCCATCTGGTTGTGCTCGTGGCCATAACTGTTTCATAATACCCAGAATTTTCAAATCTTTACGTGCAACATAATTATCTTTACTCTTGGTGGAATCATCTAAGAGTGTTCCAAGAATGTTATCACAGACATTTTTTTCAATGTGCATAGGATCCAAATTATGTCGTATCAAATTGAATTCCCAGTATGGTAGGCTAAAAAATATGCTTTGTTTTCTCCACATTTGTTCAATTGACCCTGTTTTTGCTTTCACAGTTGGTTTTGACGTGTTACCCTTACCAAACACCACATTCCTGTTCAAAGTCATTCTTAGAACGTCAGATCCAGAGATTGGCGCCAAATCTAACTCACAATGCTCCGGTTTTTCATAACTTGACATTGTTCGGATTTCTGCATCTGCTGGTAAAAATTGACGATGCCCTCTAAATGACCATTTTCTACCGTGTTTCAAGTACAATGCATTAGTCTTATCAGCACAAGTTGTACATTCATTCTTTGCATATGTATTCCATCCAGATAAACATCCCAGACCAGGAAAGTCACTTATTGTCCAAAGTAACGCAGCCCGCATTTGAAACATCTCTTTTTCACAGGCATCATATGTAGCAATCCCATTTTCCCACAAATATTTCAATTTTGTCAATAAGGGGCGTAAATACACGTCGATATCATTTCCTGGTGCTTTTGGACCTGGAATCAATGTGGATAAAATAATAGAATGGGGCTTCATGCGTTCCCAAGGTGGCAAATTGTAAGGCATAAGGACAATAGGCCAAGTACTGTGTGAAGTACTTTGATTTTTAAATGGATTAAACCCATCAGTGGCCAGTCCTAAACGTACGTTTCTAGGATCGGATGCAAATTCGCAATGTATTTCATCAAATGGCTACCATGCTTGAGAATCAGCTGGGTGCCTTAAAGTTCCATCAGAAACTCGTTTCTTGAAATGCCACTGCATACTTTCACTTGTCTTGGATGACATGAATAACCGTTGCAATCTTGGTTTCAACGGAAAATACCAAAAGATTTTTGCTGGAATTTTAACCAAAAGACGTTTTTTTCTACCTTGACATGACTTCTTAGATGGTTTATGCAAATTCTTCCATCTTGAAAGGTGACAAACTTTGCAAGCTTGTTCATTCTCATCTTCTCCCCAATAAATCATGCAGTCATTTGGGCAAGCATGTATTTTTTCATACCAAAGTCCTAAATTAGAAATTAATTTCTTTGCTTCATAAAAAGATGAAGGCACTTGAGCGTTAGATGGAAGTACTCGACGAAAGAAGTCCAACAATGCTGAAAATGACTTATCACTCCATTTTCCACCCATTTTCAATTGAAATAATTCAACAAGAAAAGTCAGTTTAGAAAACTCAGTGCAACCGGCGTATAGTTGTTGATTCCCTTCCTCGATCAAGCGATAAAATTCTTTCACGTTAGAATCCATTGAGGTATGACTCGCTGACGCACCATTATAGTTATCATTACTTGTAGATCCTCCATGCATTCCAAATGCATCACACAACATTTCTTCAACCACAGGTGCATGACTAGCTACTTCAGAAACTTGTTGAATTGAATCCGGAAGTTCACTGTTGAAGTTATCATCATCTCGTGCAAATGGTTTTTCACCATGAAAAGTCCAAATGCGATAATCTTGTAAGATACCATTTATCATAAGATGTTCATATACTATCTCTCGGTTATGATTCAATGAGTTTATGCATTTGCAACAAGGGCATGGTCTCGTGACTTCCTGAGTCGCTTCACCAAATGCATGACGTAAAAAATATAAAATTCTCACTCGATACTCAAGACTGCCACGTGGGGAAGCCATCCATTCCTTCATGTTTCGATCTAAAAGTGTAATAATAAATTAAGATTCATAAAAAATTAAATAAATATTTGATAATAAATTTTTAGTGTTTTTGAGAAAAAAAATGAATAAATTTTCCCTTATTATATGAGCGGGAAGTTTTTTTTTTTTTTTTTATATCAAATTAAATACACTTGATAAACAAATAAAAATGATAAACTTACAAACTTGCATAAAAGATAACACTGATCACAATTGACTGTCCCTACGGCCTACAGATTGGCACTATTTAATATAGAGGAAAACAAATTACTTGAAAATTATGAAACTTAATATCACTAAAGAGGATTGTAATCCACCAAATAAAACAACAAAAAAAGATTATTATTTTAAATAAATATGAAGCTAGGTGGGACAGTCACCTAGCGTATCAATAGAGTTCCCACACTTTCCATTAGTCTCATCTCTCAAATTTACACTCAAAAACATATTGTATCAAGCACAAATCCCTTCTCAAATTTCAACGTAATTCAAACAGATTTTTCTCAGAAACGATAGTAATCCATCAACCCAACAAAAAATAGAATTAGCTAAAGAATCAATAACACATGAAAAAATTACCGACCTCTAAGAAATAAGGATGTTAATTACCTTCAAAACCAAAAACAATTCGATTTCGAAGGAAAGATGTGGTTGGAAGCTTTTAGGGCATCGGCGCAATGGTCCTGTGTAAAAGATTTGGAATTACCAAAATTATAAAACATTCGTCTGACTGAGTTTTTAATTATACCGACACTTTCCGAAACGGTTAATAACCGCTGGTATTGCTGCCATAAACGATTTAACAGGTCCACAATACACGCGGTTGAAAACCGATGCTAAATGCGTTCAACAGAGGCGGTTACATGACCGCTTCTAAAACTAGTACAATGCAAGCGGTTTTACAGCGGTTGTAAATACCGCAGTGGTTGGTGGATACTGTAAAATCGGTTGTTAAACCGCTTCAAAAGTACCGGTTCTAAATGTTAATTTTTTTGTAGTGAAGATGGAGGAAGGTGCTTCGGTGGTGGCACACATCAATGAATTCAACACGATTGTTTCCCAGTTAACATCGGTTGAAATTAAATTTGATGATGAGATCCGTGCACTTATTCTTTTGGCGTCTTTACCAAATGCTTGGGAGCCGATGCGGGCAGCGGTTAGCAATTCTGCTGGAAAGGGAAAGTTACAATTCAATGATGTCAGAGATCGAATCCTTGGTGAAGAAGTTCGCAGGAGGGATTCGGGAGAAGCAACATCATCGAGATCTGCCCTAAATCTCAAAAATAGAAGTAGGGGCAGGAGTAGCGAAAAATGTTCTAACCGATGGCGTGGCAGATCCACAAATCAAGGAGTGGAAAAGACAAAAATACATTCGAAAAGAAATTAAAGTGCTGGAGCTGTGGTGAAACTGGTTACCTGAAAAAAAAACTGCAAATCACCCAAGAATAATGCAAATGTTGTTACTGAGGATGTACATGATGCCTTAGTACTATCCATGAAAAGCCCGGTTGATTCTTGGGTTATGGATTCGGGAGCTTCATTTCATACCACCGGAGATCGTGAGGTATTCAGTAATTACATTGCTGGTAATTACGAAAAAGTTTTCCTGGCAGATGGAAAACCTTTGGAAATAGCTGGTATGGGTGATATCAGTTTGAAAATGTCAAGCGGATCCATCTAGAAGCTCAACAAAGTGAGGCATGTACCAAAGTTGACCCGAAATCTGATCTCAGTGGGACAGTTCGATGACGAAGGCCATTGTGAGGCCTCGATTCTAATCATATACTTAGAGTAAAGCAATAGATCAACACAAATAAACAATAAGGATTAAGACATCGAAATATATATATATATTTTTTGAAATGAATAGTGCCCGCTCGATCTGTAAATTCTTACCGATCGAGCGGCCAAGGATTCCGAAGTCACTGCACAGAAATCAGGACGCCCGCTCGATCGGTAAAATCTTACCGATCGAGCGGACACAAAAATGTCCCACTCTTTGTTTTGGTATAGGGGTGCTCGCTCGATCGGTGAACTTCTACCGATCAAGCGAGATGCTCTGTACCAGAAATAAAACTGGTTTTTCCTCAAAAATTCAACTCCAACTCTAACAAATACATTCCAAACATCATAATCCCATTCAACAAGATATAAAAGTATTCGATTCTAGATGCATACAATCTTCAACAAAAATCATGCATAAGTTCCAACTAGTTCGACTTATACAAAACAACAGGAGTTCAAAAATACATAAATGACTCCTAACATCTAAGCCTCACTTCTATCATCTCATTTCCGATCTAGCCATGAGGTCTCTGACTTGATCCTGCCCCACCTGTTGCCAAGTACACATACAAACAAAGACAACAGCCGGATAATCCGGTGAGAATAATATTCCCAGTAAAAGAGACTAGCATACAATATCACATAATATATCAAAACATGATATATAATCAAATTCCATATATACCTCAAGTAATTCATTCAATTGCGGAATTAAAATGATATGCATGACTTTAAAACTTCTGGATTATCAGACTCAGATAATCAAAAGATATTCTTCTTTCTTTCTTCGGTTTGGGATCCCGAGGTTAAAATATCCAACAATCACACCGAACTCCCCTTTCGAGGTGGATGAGGTATATTTTAATTCTCTAGACTCTAGGGCATTATAGTGAGTTAATCGACACTTGTAGTAAATCGCCTACCAAGGCCACTCAACTATAATCTCCAGATCGTCTAATTCAAAATGAATAATCAATCGGCTCAAAATGAATGCATATGAAATATCTTGCATTCAATCATCAATTCAATCATAAGTTCAAATAAGCATATAAACATGCAATATGTGATTTCTTCTAGGACACTCGAATCAATCCGGATTCAAGTTAATCGTCCTATTTCATTCCAAAGTCGTCTTATACCTTCTTGTCGTTCACAATCTTCAATCTGTAAAACAAGAAATCTCAATTCAATATCCATTCAAGTTCATCAATCGATATAGGAAGACATCGATACTATACCGGCTCAACTCTTTCGAACGGATCGAAGCTGCAATCTCGCAACTCCAAGGACTTTGAATCAATCTAACAGAAGAAGTCACATGATCAATATCGATAGCAAAACCTCATCAAACTCGGTATAATCAAATCAATAGAAATGACATCCCGAAACTCAAACTGACGGCATAACGGCTATAAAATGATCAAACCAAAATTGCAGACAACAGAATATCGATTCCAAATACTCAAACCAATCATCTAAAATCATTTCCAAGTCAAACTCAACACATCTCAAAAATCTAAGTTTCGAAAATCATAAGAAAAGTCATATCAAATCCGATCGTCGATAAATCTCCGAACCGTCTTAGATATACTATCACAGCAACCTCAAGAACATTCTCTCCGAACATCAATCAATTCTAAAGACATCCAAAAATTCAAACCTCGTAGAATTAAGAGAAACTTACTTTCAAACGGAGCACTCGATGCTGTGATCGCAGATATCTACTTCAGATCAAATTTCAACGGACGGATCGAGCTAGAATCGAAATCACAAAAGCTTGGAAGCTTTTCTCTCGCCTTCAATGGAGATAGGAGACTTGGAGGAGAAAGAGAAGCAATGAGAGACTTAGTCAACAAGTCTAAGGATATAATAATTTTTTTTTGCATTTTAGTCCCTGAAATTTCCAAAAATTGCAAAAAGGTCCCTGATCAATAAAAAGTCGGTTTTCAAATTTTGAAATCAATGATTATCTCAAATAAAGTCAATTAAGATAAAAACAGGGCGTTACAATTCTTCCCCTCTAAGAATAGATTTCGTCCTCGAAACCAAATATATCAACTCATAAGAAAGAATAAAGAATTCAAGAACAGAATTAAGGACTCTGTAGCAACCCAAACCGGATCCACTATCTAATCAGAGTTTAGGAGCATAATTAAATATGCATTAAATAAATCGCTGCGAAAGACTTAAATTAAAACAGACCGGCAGAATATAATCGGATAAATAAATTCGATTATACAACCCAATCGAATAAATAACCCTAAAGGCAAAACCTACAGCTAAATCCTGCTGTCTTCACTGGTCACTGGCTACTCCAAGCTCCTGGTGCCCAACTATGCACCTACAACTGCCCCGTCGAATGGGGTGTCCAGACATACAGAAACACTGGACGTGAGCTCTAAGCTCAATACGAAAGCAATGATATATATATATTATATGCAACACATAAGTGACTTTAAAAATCAGGGTTAAATCACTTTCTCTGGGCGCCTGGAATACACAGTACCGGGCTAGAGAGCGACTCCGCGTGGTACTCGTATATTCCCAAGACACGAATCCTCAGGAAGAATCGCCTCAACTGATGGAAACTGTCATGACTCACATCATCCCGATGCAGTCTCCGTAAAAACATATGCATGTGCTAAAGCCGTAAAACATGGTAAAACATATAGCACATACTCATGCAACACATATAATATATATCATGCTGGCCATCTCAGTCAGTACTTACGTACCTCACTACAGGCAAATCCTAGCAGTCCCACTCTAGGTTCCAAGCCTATCATCAACTCTACAATGCAAATATCCATGCATCATTCAATAAGCTCTAAAAGCCTTAACTAAGCTATTGCATACTCCTAAATAATTTAAGGAGACCATAGCTATAACTGCGTCCGTCGTCAGCCCACTGATGGCGACTATCCCGCAACTAGGGGCACACCCCTGCTGCAGCTCCACAGCTTCGAGCACTGCTCCGCTACACGAGCACTGCCCCGCTACTATGTCAGACACTGTCTGACTATACTAAAATATATTTCCTACTCCAACTCTAAAATAAGAGTACCCAAAGCCCAAAATAGAGCTACTAGGGCGAAGGAGAGGAATTCGGAATTGGCAAGAAATGAGGAGCTCGGACCCTATATTTATAGACGTCGATCGGAAGTTCCGTTCCTCGATCGGATGTTCCGTTCCGGCAGATCGGAAGCTCCGTTCCTCGATCGGATGCTCCATTCGCCACGTGTCAATTCGGTCCACATGCAACCACACACCTGTCACCGACAGCCATCGGAAGCTCTGTTCTTGATCGGACGTTCCGATCGTCGATCGGACGCTCCGATCCTAGATCGTTGCTTCCGATCCCACTCGATTCTTGGAACCCTCTAAACCAATTTCGAGTGTCCTGGATCCATTTTTGGGCTCCGTTAATCCTCCTAGAATTTCCTTAATCATGTTTTACTTAACCCAAACATGATTACATGATTAATTACTCATTAATCGTTAATCACGGATACGGGTCACTACATTCTCCCCCCCTTAAAAGATTTCGTCCTCGAAATCTAAGGTAAAACCTCGAGAACATATAAAAGACCCTTGCTTGAGTGCCTGGTCGAAATAGCTTCCGACATACTCAGACTCTTGTCGAATTATATGCAAACTGCATAAATGCTAAATCACAATAGCATTCTCCGAGCTGGAAACCACTGCATTACTTGATGACAATTAACCTCGCTTGACACTAACGTGCCACAGCACTGATACGTCCTTCGTCACAATCACGATCTTACTGATCGCGAAGGATACAACAATCCACTTGATCAAGATTATCATCCCAAGTAAAATCTAAAACTGACTAAGACCAAGTCATAACCTGACTGGCTTACGATATTCGTTGAATCACTAAACAATTCTAACCATCCACTGGTCCCCAAAAGTTTCTCAATGCCCAACACCTCTAGTTAGGAAACACTAATCCCAACACTGTGCTGACACAACAAATCTCTAATTCTCTTCAAGAGAATCTAATTGACACAGGGTCATACTGCAATATAACTGCTTAACATGATTTCATAGACTGATTATCCTCCCCATGCCTCACCGAAGCAAAACAGCTTCCCAAGGGCAACACTGGGAACTATCCAGTCTAATACCAATCACCGTTCATGTTTCTTAGTATATCTCAGCACCTGCTATGATGAAAACATCATCACTCACCAATAATGACGCTACGTCATTTCTAGCCTCTGATGATCAACATCATCTCAATCATAGGTTATTCACCCATGAATTCCATCGATGGACATCCCCCGATAGTTATACATACTCGCAATCACTGTATACAAATCAAGACTAAGGCAAGCTTCCACCAATATGCTCGACTTGGAAACGCTTCCTATACCGTCTCGAACCTCGACAGTTGTAAGTGCCTGGTATAACTCAACTCGGAGTCTTTGATGATACCATCATCGCATACCAACCTCCCAAGGTTAATCACACTGATCCTGGGACTAAATCCCAACGGATTCTCAATAGTCAAATAGCTTCCCTTGCTGAACTCATCAGCCTTAGCAATGAAAATACTAATTCGTCGATTCCCTAGCCGATCCTGGGAAACACTTGTGCTTAGAGTAGTGTGTCACATATAACACCTCCGACTATTGTCTACTGCTGCAACGTAATATCTTCGACAAACAGTCTGCACGGATGTGACTTACTAACTTGAAAGAACAAAGTCGCTGCATCGCTGTCTTGCGAAGTCTTCAATTCCCACAACAATCTTGTTGACCACTAAGTCGATCAACGACTGCTTCGATCGTCTCAATGATCTTACACACCATATGCTAAAAATTAGTGACACCCCCTGCTGGATCTCGAGAACTAGGTCCCAGCTAATGTCACACCTCGCGATCATACAACTGATGTCCATATAAGTGTCCAATCCTCGTTGGATCCCAAACTCCAATGGTACACTTAAGACCTCATCATAAAAGCACTTAAGCGACAAAGTACTATCCCAAGCATTTCTCGATTGCTACATCCAATTCATCGCTGATTGGACTTACTCATCGACCTCGTCGATTTGCTGATTGATACTCACACTTATCAAATCAGATAACCACTGATCGTCAACACCTAAGTGGCTCGATCAATTACTCTTGACTCGACTGATCCAAGTCTACTATTCCAAACATTGAATTACACAAAAACTCTCTGGTTACAACAAACCCGCGCTTGGTAACCGAAACATAGCTATTAGTAATCCAATGACACAATCTCGTGTCTTATTACTGACAGCTATCTCGTACATTGACTTAATCAATCTAACTCTGACAAAGTTAATCATTAACCACTAGTAGTCATTAGCACAAATCCTGTGCCTTCTCAGCACTACTACTAGTTTGTCTTGTTCACTCGAGATGATCATCAAGACAAACCAAGTTCAAGATCTTCTCGCGATCTTATCAACTTAGACCATTTCCATCTCAGGGAAAATCCTACGCTCAACCTCCGAAATATCAGACAGTTCTTGGCGCAATCACTGGACTCATTATTCTTGCCTCGTTCTTTCAAGATGAACATCACGATTCGTCAAGTCCAAGAAGCATAACTAACGAATACCAAATATCTTCACAATCTTCGAACATGCTCCGGATCAGATCCCTTGCTAAGACTGTACGACAATTCAAGACTTAGGGTAGCTTACCTCGATAACCCACCTGGACAACCACCAAGGCTTCACGGGTATAGACCATGCTTCCCTCAGATCTCAATAATCCTTGTACAATACTTATCATATGATCCAACACTTGATGAAATCAATCATCATGAAGTAATTCTTGTATTCGAGTCGAAGTCTCGAAACTGCATCCCATCCTGGATCTCGGATAATTCCTATCTCAAGGAAACTTTATCCACAACTCTGATGACAACCACAAGTCATTGTTGGTAGAATTCCATCCACCTACTAGATCCACACGTCTAGCAGTAATCATCGGTCAAAAATTAAATCTATCTGCTCAGAGCACACACTTGTCAAGGAAATCCCTCCAAGACTGGTTCCTATAGCAGAACACTATCACTGATATCTCTGACACATCAGACGATATCGAACCATCAATATCAAACCTGTGATATCTAATCCAAGGTCATACCCTGTTGTGACTACTGCCAAATCCCTAGACTGAGTAGCCTTCCCACCGCCATCTCCTGAAGCACAAAAGGCTCCCAGGTAATCCTCTGAAGTGCAAAGACTCCCAGAGTAACACTGGCATAAGGTCGCGCCCCATCACGTCTAATCATGATCATAGTCCACAACTCTTGGTATATACTCGACCTGGCATCCTGATGAAATCTCATCATCGCAAGTCTCAACCTAACAAAGGTCAGACAGTCTACTGTCCTAAGAAAACAAACTAGAACAAAATCCAATGTCCGAAAACGAACAATATTCCCATGCCTCTAGATGAGTCCACCCATCGCTGGCACTATCTTAGTCCACTAACTAACTAGGTCAATCCTAGGAAAACACCTAGACTAACCGCAAGTCAACAATCACCGTTGGCCCTACTCAAATCCCATGAGTCACCACAGTTGAACACTAATCAACTAGGATCAATGCTAAACTTAGCAAAAACATGCAATCATCCACGAATTGCTAGATTAATAAAACATGTATCATTGCTTCAAGTTATGTACAATTTCTTGATTACAATCCCTATGTAATACAATTACAGTATTCCAAAAATACAAAATGTACAATCAATAACTTGAATGATACAACCGAATCTGATGATTTATTACAACTAAACACTGTTTACAACTACAACAATACAGTATTTAAATCATCGTACTAGTCTTCGTTCCTTGAGCATGAAGCTTCTAATTGACATACGCATCGATACAAGCATACTCCCATCCAAGTCTCTCTACATGTCCTCCCGCAAAGAACTCCGGAGAAATGGCACGTGTTAGCTAACCAGCTATGCTCTGCGTCAGTGCATGTCAATCGACCTTTTATGCTCACGATCTACCGTCAGCTTTCTTCTTGTAACTAAATCATGCTTTTGAACATGAAGTTTCCCGTACGCGTACCAAAAGCATCGATACACGCACACCGGAAAAACCATGTTCTGTATGAGTTTAAATGACAATCTCTCCAACTACGAGTGGAGAATCTCTTCGGACTGGAGCCACATGGGTTATTACACACCATTCGTTCCAAAAAGCCCTCAGAGATATCTGACGTGATATTCTCTTTCTTCTCTCCCAGTCTTTTCCTGCTGGAATCCATATGTTCTTCGATCAGCATCCCAATGCATCAAATGATGAACTGTAGTCAGCATATGCATGCTACTACTGGTGTTCTCATCACTGTTGTCTTACTTATAGCGAAGACTTATGCCGCAAACCTTGGCAATGAAGAACCAAATAATCCTTAGGTCTCACCAATCCTACAAGGATAATCCAAAGTCTCAGTACTATATCCCAAGTCTCTTGCATGTATATGCTCTGATACCAATGAATGTAGCAACCCAAACCGGATCCACTACCTAATCAGAGTTTAGGAGCATAATTAAACATGCATTAAATAAATCGATGCGGAAGACTTAAATTAAAACAGACCGGCAGAATACAATCGGATAAATAAATTCGATTATACAACCCAATCGAATAAATAACCCTAAAGGCAAAACCTACAGTTAAATCCTGCTGTCTTCACTGGTCACTGGCTACTCCAAGCTCCTGGTGCCCAACCATGCACCTACAACTGCCCCGTCGAATGGGGTGTCCAGACATACAGAAACACTGGACGTGAGCTCTAAACTCAATACGAAAGCAATGATATATATATTATATGCAACACATAAGTGACTTTAAAAATCAGGGTTAAATCACTTTCTCTGGGCGCCTGGAATACACGGTACCGGGCTAGAGAGCGACTCCGCGTGGTACTCGTATATTCCCAAGACAGGAATCCTCAGGAAGAATTGCCTCAACTGATGGAAACTGTCATGACTCACATCATCCCGATGCAGTCTCCGTAAAAACATATGCATGTGCTAAAGCCGTTTAAAACATGGTAAAACATATAACACATACTCATGCAACACATATAATATATATCATGCTGGCCATCTCAGTCAGTACTTACGTACCTCACTACAGGCAAATCCTAGCAGTCCCACTCTAGGTTTCAAGCCTATCATCAACTCTACAATGCAAATATCCATGCATCATTCAATAAGCTCTAAAAGCCTTAACTAAGCTATTGCATACTCCTAAATAATTTAAGGAGACCATAGCTATACCTGCGTCCGTTGTCAGCCCACTGATGGCGACTATCCCGCAACTAGGGGCACACCCCTGCTGCAGCTCCACAGCTTTGAGCACTGCTCCGCTACAACGAGCACTGCCCGCCTACTATGTCAGACACTGTCTGACTATACTAAAATATATTTCCTACTCCAACTCTAAAATAAGAGTACCCAAAGCCCAAAATAGAGCTACTAGTGCGAAGGAGAGGAATTCGGAATTGGCAAGAAATGAGGAGCTCGGACCCTATATTTATAAACGTCGATCGGAAGTTCTGTTCCTCGATCGGACGTTCCGTTCCGGCAGATCGGAAGCTCCGTTCCTCAATCGGATGCTCCGTTCACCACGTGTCAATTCGGTCCACATGCAACCACACACCTGTCACCGACAGCCATCGGAAGCTCCGTTCTTGATCGGACGTTCCGATCGTCGATCGGACGCTCCGATCCTAGATCGTTGCTTCCGATCCCACTCGAGTCTTGGAACCCTCTAAACCAATTTCGAGTGTCCTGGATCCATTTTTGGGCTCCGTTAATCCTCCTAGAATTTCCTTAATCATGTTTTACTTAACCCAAACATGATTACATGATTAATTACTCATTAATCATTAATCACGGATACGGGTCACTACAGACTCACATCAGATAAACAAATCCGAAAATATCTGTCTTATATCAGATTCTGTCTCCCAAGTCGCTTCTTCGACTCCGTGATGACTCTACTGAACTTTCACCAACTGAATCGATTTGGTTCTGAGCTGTTTCTCCTTTCTGTCAAGGATCTGAATCGGTCTCTTGAAATAACTCAGAGTTTCATCAAGTTCGACTTCATCAGGTTGAAGAATATGAGAAGGATCGGGGTGATATTTCCTCAACATCGAGACGTGAAATACGTCATGAATTCTAGATAAAGAAGGAGGAAGTGATAATTTGTAGGCTATATTGCTTATCTTCTGCAAAATCTCATACGGACCGATAAATCTCGGTGACAACTTCCTCTCTTCCCAAATCTAACAGTACCTCTAAACGGAGAAATCTTCAAGAATACTCGGTCTCTCTGATCGAAAGATAGAGGTCTGCGATGGATATTCGCATACTTCGCTTGTCGATCCTGAGCAGTCTTCATTCTCAATCGAATAATCTTCACCTGCTCAGCCATATCACGAATCATATCTGGTCCCAAGCCTGGGGACTCAAACATCCCATCCCAGTACAGAGGAGATCTGCACTTCTTTCCGTACAATTCTTCGAATGGTGCTATTCTTATACTCGTCTGAAAGCTGTTGTTGTACGAAAACTCAACGAGAGGCAATGAATCTTGCCAAGTAGTGCCAAAGTCAAGCACCACTGCTCGTAAAATATCCTCCAGAGTCTGAATCGTCTGTTCTGATTGACCGTCGGTCTGAGGATGGTAAGCTGTACTCAAGTGCAAACGAGTACCAAGAGCCTCCTATAGACTGTGCCAGAAATGAGAAGTAAACCGAGGATCTCGGTCTGAAACAATCGATCTCGGCACACCGTGCAATCTGACAATCTCTCTAATATACAACTCGGCCATCTGATCGTGACGATATGTCATCCGATACGGAATAAAACAAGCAGACTTCATCAAACGATCAATCACTACCCAAATGGCATCGCATCCTCGAATAGATCGGGGTAGTTTCGTGACAAAATCCATCGAGATATGATCCACTTCCATTTCGGAACAGATAAACTGTGCAGAAGACCACCCGGCCTCCTTCTCTCGGCTTTCACCTGCTGACAGTTCAAACAATGGGATACAAACCTCGCAACATCACTCTTCATCTTCTTCCACCAAAAACTGACTCTTCAGGTCGTTATACATCTTTCGGCCTCTTGGATGAACACTGAACCGACTGCAATGTGCCTCTCGCAGAATACTCTGTCTCATCTCAACAATATCAGGAACGACAATACGATTATTCACAAATAAAACATCATCCCGGACCTGAAACTCAGACTGGTGTCCAGATCTCACTTTCTCTATCGAATTCTGAATACTCTCATCGGATTTATGTGCTTCTTTGATCGACACAAACAACTCTGGCTCGGCCTGGATAGCACAAACTCTGATAGGACTCCTATCTGATTCAAACTCCAATCCAGAATTGCAACAGTCGTCAATCAAACAAGACAGACCGATGGTCAAAAGAGATAAAGAACAAAGCTTGCGACTCAAAGCATCGGCAGCTGCATTCGACTTTCCCGGGTAATACTTAATCTCGCAGTCAAAGTCCTTCAATAAATCTAGCCATCTCCTCTGTCTCATATTCAACTCAGACTGTGAAAACACGTATTTAAGACTCTTATGATCCGAAAAGATCTCAAAAGACTCACCGTACAAATAGTGACGCCAGATCTTCAAGGCAAAAACAATAACAGCAAGATCAAGATCGTGAACTGGATAGCGAGTCTCGTGTGGTTTCAACTGCCTCGATGCATATGCTATCACGTGCTTCCTCTGCATAAGAATACATCCAAGACCAAAATGAGAAGCATCGCAATACACCGTAAAACCTCCAGAACCTGATGGAATAGAAAGTATCGGAGCACTAGTCAATCTCTTCTTCAACTCAATGAAACTGTTCTCACACTCTTCAGTCCAAACAAAAGGCGTGTTCTTCTGAGTCAGCTGGGTAATCGGCTTCGCAATAGAAGAGGAACCCTGGATAAATCTGCGATAGTAACCAGCTAAACCCATAAAACTTCGAATCTCAGGCACAGAAGTCGGCCTACGCCAGTTCATAACTTCCTCGATCTTGCTGGGATCGACATAAATCCCATCTCCCGAGATAATGTGACCAAGAAAAATGACTCGGTCCAACCAAAACTCGCACTTCGACAGTTTGGCAAACAACTGTTCAGTTCTCAAAATCTGCAAAACAATCCTCAGATGCTCTGCATGATCAGCACGGCTCTTCGAATAGATCAGGATATCGTCAATGAAAATAATTACAAACTCATCTAGAAAATGCTGAAAGATTCGGTTCATCAACCCCATAAATACCGCTGGGGCGTTAGTCAAACCAAACGGCATGACAAGAAATTCAAAGTGGTCATACCTCGTTCGAAACGCAGTCTTAGGAACATCCTCTTCACGAACTATCAGTTGATGATACCCAGACCTCAAATCTATCTTCAAATAGATACACGAACCCTGAAATTGGTAAAAAAGATCATCTATACGAGGTAAAGGATACATGTTCTTAACCGTCGCCTGGTTCAATTGGCGGTAGTCAATGCAGAGACGCATAGAGCCATCTTTCTTTCTAACAAATAGAACAGGAGCACCCCAAGGCGATACACTAGGTCGAATGTATCCCTTGGCAATCAATTCTTCCAACTGCTCCTTCAATTCATTCAATTCAATCGGATCCATTCTATACGGAGCTTTAGAAATCGACTGAGTACCTAACGTCAATTCGATGCCAAATTCAATTTCACGAATAGGCGGTAATCCCGGAATCTCATCCGAGAACACATCAGGAAACTCTTTAACCACTGGTATATCAATCAACTCAGGGCTAGACTTCAAAACATCGACCGCATAAATCAAAAATCTCTCGGCTCCTTTCTGCAACAATCTAGTCATAGACAATACAGAAATCAAAGGAATTCTAGAACGAGAACCCTTACCAAAGAATCTCCACTCGTATGACATCTCTGGTCTGAAACGGACTATCTTCTGAAAACAATCTACTGTAGCCCTGTACTTAGTCAAAACATCTATGCCAACTATGCAGTCAAAGTCAGACAAACCAAGTACAATACAGTCGAACTCGATCAAATTCCTTCAAAACTCAATCCACAATTCCTAACAAAATTCCTCGAAACAATTCATCCACCCAAAGGTGAAGTAACAGAAACTACAGCAGGTAATGGCTCAAAAGGAAAGGCATGCATCAACACAAATTTCTCAGATATGAAAGAGTAAGAAGCACCTGTATCTATCAAAATATTAGCAGGATAATCAAAGATCATACAATTACTTGCAATCACATCATCAGGTGCAGCCTGAGCCTGATCCTCATTCAGAGCATACACTCTCGCCTGCTTTCTAGGAGGTTGGTTCAAATTCTGGTTGCCTCCTTGACGATTCTATTGTTGAGGTTAGAAAGAGTGAACTACATTCAATTGCCTCTGAGGCTGAGATGACTGTCGAGAAGCATTTCCACTCTGTGCTTGCTCAGAGCCCCGTTGAGGACAAAGTCTAGCATAATGCCCCGTCTGCTGACAAATATAACAATTCCCAAATATTCCCCTACACTGGTCACTGGAGTGACGACCTCCACACTTGCTACAAGAAGTACCATAGGAACCTGAACCTTGACTGTAACTGTTCTGTTTCGAGCCACCAGAACTAGAAGAACTGCTTCTCGAGTTCTTAAACTGTTTTCCTTTGGGACGAAAGTAATTCTTCTTATTACCTCCACTGCTACCACCTTCAGTCCTCGGTGGTTGATTCTGGTATTGGGACGGTTGGGCCTGAAACTGCCTCTGTTGTTGCTGAGGGGCAAACTGATTCCCTCTCTGCCTTATCAGTCCAGCTTTCGCACCCTTGGCATGATCCATTGCATCAGAAAAGTTATTCGGCCTTTCGGTATTCACCAGAACAAAGATATCAGGGTTCAGACCGTTAATAAAGTGGTCAGCTTTCGCTTTCTCATTGTCAGAAATGTGTGGAGCAAACCTCAATAGACTGTCAAATTTGGTAACATGATCTTCGATACTCAAATTTCCTTGCTTCAAATTTGCGAACTCGGAATTCTTATCCTTACGGTACGAAACTGGGAAGAATCGTTTATAAAACTCAGTCTGGAACAGAATCCAGTTTATAAGCGTACCTCTGTTCTCCATGGCTTTCTTAGTTGAGGTCCACCATTTTTTAGCCACTCCGTGCAGCTGATGAATAACCAATCTAATTTTCCGGTCATCGGAATAGTAGAGAGAATCAAAAAGCTGATCTATATCATCCAACCAGCCCTCGCAATCCACGAGATTCTCCGTACCTTTCAAGATCGGTGGTCGGAAAGACTGAAACCTCTTCAGTAAGGTTTCCATAAGGGTAGCCGTGGCATCCATCTGATTCTCAACCGTATCTCCCTGGTCATTCTGAGGAGTCACTACAGATGGAGTTTCAGTCGTAGCAAAAATTGGCGGAGTATTCAAGTTCAATCTTCTTCGAGTACCCATCTAAAAACAAGGGATTAGGACACAGATATCTCAATCTCAAAATTCCAGTGTCCCACAACCTCTGATCTTCTAACACAATTCAAAAGATGGAACTCGGATCCAATGAATGATTATAGTTCATATCTCAATCAATTCATGCTTTATAAATTAAATCACATAATCATGTAATTCAAATAATTCTCAATCAATAAAGCATGCTCGCATCGTATTTAATAAATCAATTAAATAACTCAAACACATGCGAGAAGCCAATACAAGCAGACTCGATCTACCCCGATCTCTTCTAAATTCAGTCCAAGATCTTAATTCTCTGATACCACTTAATGTGAGGCCTCGATTCTAATCATAATCTTAGAGTAAAACAATTGATCAACACAATTAAACAATAAGGATTAAGACATCAAAATATTTTATTTTTTTTAAATGAATAGTGCCCGCTCGATCGGTAAGATCTTACCGATCGAGCGGCCAAAGAATTCTAAAGCCACTGCCCAGAAATCAGGACGCCCGCTCGATCGGTGAAATCTTACCGATCGAGCGGACAATAAATGTCCAGTTCTCTGACTCGGTACAGGGGTGCTCGCTCGATCGGTAAGATTCAGCCGATCGAGCGAGATGCTCTGTACCAGAAAATTTTGGTTTTTCTTCTCCAATTCCAACTCAACTCAAACCATACAATAATAACATAAAATCCCAATCAACAAGATACAAAGGATTAGGTCTAGAATTATACAATCCTCACAAAATAACATGCATAAAAATCCATCTAGTTCGGACTTATTCAATACAAAAAGGAGTTCGAATACATAAATTACTCCTAATATCCAAGCCTCACTCTATCCTCTCAACCATCTAGCCATGCTGCATCTAACTCGGTCCTGCCCCACCTGTTACCAAGTACACATACAAACAAAGACAACAGCCGGATAATCCGGTGAGAATAATATTCTCAGTAAAAGAGACTAGCATACAATATCACATAATATATCAAAACATGATATATAATCAAATTTCACATATACCTCAAGTAATTCATTCAATTGCGGAATTAAAATGATATGCATGACTTTAAAACTTCTGGATTATCAGACTCAGATAATCAAAAGGAATTCTTCTTTCTTTCTTCGGTTTGGGATCCCGAGGTTAAAATATTCAACAATCACACCGAACTCCCCTTTCGAGGTGGATGAGGTATATTTTAATCCTCTAGACTCTAGGGCATTATAGTGAGTTAATCGACACTTGTAGTAAATCGCCTACCAAGGCCACTCAACTATAATCTCCAGATCGTCTAATTCAAAATGAATAATCAATCGGCTCAAAATGAATGCATATGAAATCTCATGCATTCAATTATCAATTCAATCATAGGTTCAATAAGCATATAAACATGAAATATGTGATTTCTTCTAGGACACTCGAATCAATCCGAATTCAAGTTAATCGTCCTATTTCATTCCAAAGTCGTCTTATACCTTCTTGTCGTTCACAATCTTCAATCTGTAAAATAACAAATCTCAATTCAATATTCATTCAAGTTCTACGATCGATAAGTAAGAAGTCGATACTATACCGGCTCAATCTTCCAAACTGATCGAAGCTGCAATCTCGCAACTCCAAGGACTTCGAATCACTCTAACAGAAGAAGTCACAAGATCAATATCGATAGCAAAACCTCATCAAACTCGGTATAATCAAATCAATAGAAATGACATCCCGAAACTCAAACTGATGGCATAACGGCTATAAACTGATCAAACCGAAATTGCAGACAGTAGAATATCAATTCCAAATACTCAAACCAATCATCTAACATCATTTCCAAGTCAAACCCAACACATCTCAAAAATCTAAGTTTCGAAAATCATAAAAAAAATCATATCAAATCCGATCGTCGATATATCTCCGAACCGTCTTAGATATACTATCACAGCAACCTCAAGAACATCCTATCCGAATATCAATCAATTCTAAAGACATCCAAAAATTCAAACCTCGTAGAAATAAGAGAAACTTACTTTCAAACGGAGCACTCGATGCTGTGATCGCAGCTATCTACTTCAGATCAAATTCCAACGGACGGATCGAGTTAAAATCGAAATCACAAAAGCTTGGAAGCTTTTCTCTCGCCTTCAATGGAGATAGGCGACTTGGAGAAGGAAGGGAGGAAATGAAGAAGACTTAGTCAAGTCTCTAAGTTATAACAAATCTCCTTTTTGCGTTTTAGTTCCTGAAAATTCCGAAATTTGCAAAAAAGTTCCTGATCAATAAAAAGTCGGCTCTTAAATTTTGAAATCATTGATTATCTCAAATAAGTTCAATTAAGATAAAAACGGGGCGTTACAGCACCCCTAAACAGAAGTGTGTCTCTGACTGAAGAAATAGAGCTTAACTTTTGCATAGATCTTTGATTTCGGAACATATGCAGGAACCTCAATTGATTTTGTTGTACTTTTAATCATATTATTGGTCACCTTATACTCCACATACATTTTTTGATCTATTTGCTCAGACAGACACAGTGAAAGTGAACATATCGGTCGATCAACTAGTTGAAAGTGACCACCTAAGTCCGGGATTAATTGTTCTCGAAGCATATTCTTCTGATATGAGTTTTACCAGCAGTCAAGGCGATACTTTCGATGAGGATGCCTATTTTTTTTACAGCTATAATGGTTTTTTTCTATTGCGCATGAACACTTTTATCTACTTAGCATTTTTGAATTTTAAATTACCCTATGAAATGAGATTAGGTGGTGATTTTCATGCATTGGACGGTTGCGAAACCTACAATTAGGAATGCCTAAAATTTGGGGTGCATATCAATGGGGTTTGCTTTGTTTTACAGGATGACAATGCTATTGCTAAGCTTGAAAAATCCAGGCTCAAAGAAATGGAAAGATTGAAGAAGCAAAAGTTTCAAGATTTACTTGACGCCCAGAATGCTGCTATTGATGCTGACATGATGTGTTTTCTGAAAGAAAATTAAAACTTGACGTCTGAAGTAATTTATAATGTGCTGATTTTAATGCGCATTACTATTTGTTATCGTGTGACAGAATAACAAGGGAAAAGGTCGCTTGAAATTTATCTTGCAGCAGATCGAATTCTTTGCTCATTTTGCACAGGGTGATAGGTCTGTCTCTCAGAACAGGCAAAAGGAAGGTATGTAATCTTCATTTTGTGATAGTTATTTTAGTGCGGCACCGTAGAATATTAGAGATGTTCAAATTTTAAGGACTTAAGCTTTGGATTAAGGTAAAGTGGTATACAGTTGAAGGATTAACCAATTCATGATTATCGACTGGGTGTTATTTCAGTTTGAAATAGTGTTCATTCATGAAGGCCTGTGTGGAGATCATGTAGATGTAAATATGATAGTGTTGTTAAAATATCAGTTCTTTGAAGATATTAGTTGGTAGAAATTTGTGAACAAGAGAGGACTGGTTTATGAATGTACTGATATGTCAAAACTCATGTGCTTCTTCCTCCTGAAAACTTTGATTTGCTTGTCGGAAGTTTCGAAAATAGAAAGAATAGATGCTTCTCTATATTCGGTATCTAATTAGTTGTCCAGTATGCTGAAATAGTTGTGATAGGATATTTTATATCTAACGGGATTCAAGATCATTGTACTTAACTTCTAGGTGCTGCTTGAGATTTTTCAGTTTAGAGTTTTGATCCCTTTCTTAAGTTGTGTTTGTTTCTTATTTCAGCAACTGTTCAAGAACACTTCAAGCTTCAGCGACTGGCTTCCGAGCTGGTTCCTTATATACCAAGACTAGAATATGATTCAATGAAGAGATAGGTGTCCATTTCTTTAAGGTCTAACTCAAATTGTTCTAAGTTACTTCCATTGGTTTAACGAGTAAAGCCAAGTGATTTGACAATCAATTTATTTAACTCAAGTTGTTGTTCTGTCAATGCACCAAGCAGGTGTATCTGACCAAACTAACGTGGTGTTTGAAGTTATATACTAGTTAAGAAAATTCTCCTCAACAATATAAAATCTGCCTTCTTCCTTTTTTTTTCTTGTGCAGGAGCTAGGGGCTGGACTATGTTGTAGTCTTTCTTCCTTTAATTTTCAGGTGGTTCCAAAGTTTTCATGCATCAGGATTGGGAAAGTTGATAAATTGATCCTATAAGCTTACAACTTTTGGGTTTTGGTCTGATATCTTTGTCAGCTTTGATTTAATTCCACTATCTTTTAATTGTTTAGGAATTTCATGATTGCTGATTTGGCATGTTTTCTCAATGACAATAAAGAATTGAACGGGTGTTTTGGCCACATCACACACATGTGGAATGTAATATATACATCATATTATTTATTGCAGAAAAACTTAAAACCCTTACGTTCCTCAACTACCACTTTTGTCCCTTGACAATGAAGAATTGAATGGGTGAGACCTTCGCATTCAACACCGTCTTCAGTTCTTCACTTCATCAATCTCAGCTACGACGGCGGCCGCAGTCTTCCTAATCAAACTAGACCTATCGAGACTCTTCCTCTTTTTTTATGAAGATTCGGAATAATACTCTCTGGTCCGCACAGACCCTTCAGGCACACCCTTTGTCATTTGAAAATTTTCTTGATGGCTCCTAAACTGGAATTCACAAGTCTCGACAGGCAATGTATCTCTGATTTTTCCACTATTATGCTGCTTCACCTTTTGCTTTTGCCTCCACTTCTGCCATTTCTTTCTGAAAACCGAGGCCACAACCCAAAACCCCCCCACCTCAAACTTCTTCTCCTGACTATCAAGATTTATAAGGTATTTTATAGGCTTCAAATTACGTATACTCAACACCTTTAAATTCCACAATCTCACTACCAATCACCTCAAACTCAACCACTTTTCTCAAATTTTCTACTCCACCACCAGAATCATCCAATAACACTACACCATCCTTTACATTTTCAAGATCATTAAAATCTTCCTCGTTTTTTGTTTCCTCCAATACGGGCTTATTCACTATACAAGATTCGATTTTTTGGCTACTCAGGTTTTGATGAGAATAAAAAGATTCGGAAGATGAAGTTTTATTGTTAATGGCCATACTTTTATTCTCGTCTTCAAGTGTAAAGAGTGACCAAAGAGTGTTTCTTACCCGAACGTTGCAAGATTTCCTCTGCGGCTCAAAACTTAGGCCTAAAGCTTCGTTCTTGAAAGCAGAAAAAGACTTCATGCGACACAGCTCGGGCAAAAATGAATTGGGATTCGAGGCCTTATTAAATGGCTGTGGAGGAGGAGGAGGAGGAGGAGGTGGTGGAGGAGGAAGGACGATGTTTACTTTTGACGCAGACGAGAAAATGGGATTTTCTTGGGCCGATGCGGGATGTTTATGAGAGAGGAGGGATGGTTTAAGTTTTCATGGAATAAATAGTATTACGTGTGTGTGATGTGGCCAAAACACCCCTTCAATTTTTTATTGCCATCAAGAAAACATGCCAAATAAACAAGGGGAAATTGCATATATCACTCTTGTGAAATCTTGTGTTAGCTAATAATCTTCTGTGAAAATTTTTTAAGCTAATAAACCCCTGTGATTTTAGATTTGTAGCATACACACCCCTTTTGGTTAAAAAATGACGAAAATGCCCTTAACTTTTATGAACTATTTAATTTATTATTTATTTTATGTAGGGGTATTTTCGTCATTTTTTAACTAAAAATGATGTGTATGCTACAAATCTAGAATCACAGGGGTTATTAGCTTAAAAAATTCTCACATGGGGTTATTAGCTAACACGGGATTTCACAATGGTGATATATGCAATTTTTCCAATAAAAAATCATCATAGAAAAGGACCAAATTCCTAAACAATTAAAAGATAGTGGACTTAAATCAATTTTGACAAAAATATCGGACCAAAATACAAAAGTGGTAAACTTATAGGACCAATTTATTAATTTTTTCCATCAGGATTTCCAGGTAAAGCTTGTACCAATCAAATTTCCTAAATTTTTGGTATTCGTTTCACGAAGTAAATATTTAATATTTGTTTAGTATAAATTATATAGCTTGCACAGTATATGCCACGAAAAAAGAGTTTGGAGAGAAGATGTTGGATGCAACTTTTCTTGTCTTGCGCCTTAATGTGTTTGTATGTGTTGTTTAATTGTATATAAGTTTCCATTGCTTGCTCACTCATAGTACTTGTTGCCCTTGTCTTTGCGACATCTTTGTTTGTTCTGTATTTACTGTTATTCTTTGTATTTTTGCTATGGTTTTCCTATGGATATATAAAAGAGAGAAATAAAAAAAAAAATTTTTGTTTCAGATTAACATGTGGATGTTAATCAATGATGAAACGAGAGTTCCAAGTTTATTTATAAAAATTAGTTCAATATAGCTTTATTTTCTATTTTTTAGTGTTCATTGAATTAGAATTAGAATTTTGAGTGATTTGTAATAATGAAATTGTATATTAAATTTTATTTTTGAAATTTTAGATTTTGAATGATTTATAATATTGAAAATTTGTATATTAATTTTTTTATCTGAAAAACGACAACGGATTTTATCCGTTGTCTTTTCTATTTTAAAACTGTTATAATTTTAGGTGTTGTTAAAATTTCGATAAAAGACAACAGAGAAAATAAAAATTGTTGTCATTGAAGGAAAATCCGTTGTCTTTGAAGAAAACGACAACAGATTGAAAACCGTTGTCGTAGATCAGACTTTTTACAACACCGTCAATTACAACGATTTTTGACCCCTTACGAAAACGGATTTTTTTTGTAGTGTGTATTCCACTGTTATAGAAAGAAGTGGGGGAGCGACAAAGTAGAAGGACATGAGTCATTCCAATAGAATACTGAAAACGTATTCGAAATATGTAGAGACATATGTGAGAAGAGTATCTCGAGATATTTTGATTTTACTCTTGGTATCAGTTCCATATATTGTAAAATGATCAGATGCATGTAATAGAATGAATTATTGTTACAAGTTCATTTCAATACTTCAGATCAATTTCGAGGACAAAATTATCTTAAGTGGGGGAGAATGTAGTAGTCTGGTTTCATTTTACAAGATTAAATGGTTAAACATGTTTAGAATTAATAAAACTTGATAAAAAATTAAGATAAGATCAAACAGACCAAGAAATCGGATTCAAAACGCTTGAAATAGTCCGGAAGGGGTCCAAAGATTAGCTAGGATCGGATTATCCGAACCCTAGATAGGATCATAGGACCATCCGAACCAAGGAAGTTTGGAAAAAAGGCTTTAGTTCGGAAGCTGGGAGAGATCGGACGATCCGAACTCACTAAGGATAGGTGTCCAAATATTGTGAAGTGGATGACATCATGGCTGACATCACATGGTCAGATATCCGAAGAGTAGGATCGGACCATCCGAAGTGTCATCAGGACAAGTGTCAAAAGTATTTGTACAAGTGTCTCGAACGCAAGAGATCGGACGATCCAAAGAGGAGTTCGGAGCGTCCGAACTCACATATATGCGACGTGGCTTCTATGAAGGATCGGACCATTCGAACCCAAAATCGGAAGATCCGAACATTTCCTATATATAGGGGCGAAAATGGATAATTTGGAATGCTAAGAAACCTTTCTTCTCCCATAATGGCTTGATTTTAATGGCTTTGGGACTCTTTTAATAAATAGTTGGAGTAGGTGGTTATTTTTTTATATAGATAATGGACAATGTTCGTAATAGTAGCCAAACAGCGGAACCTTGGCAAGGTGTCCAGATGTCGTAGCAAAGCTGTGCCCAAGCTCTGGGGCGTTCGACATCAGCGGGCTGACGATGGACAGAGGTATTACTAAGTTCCCTATGAATATTTAGGGATTATGCTATAGTTTAATTAATACTTTTAGTTCATGATAGATGATGCAAGTTTACTTTGAATTGTAGTGTTGCATGGTAGGCTTGGAATCTAGATGGGGGCTTCTAGGAACTGCCATTAATAAGGTATGAAAGTACTGTTCGAGATACCCTGACTGAGTATGTATGTATCACATGTTGCATTATTTATATGACATGATTTTATCTGCATATATTATGACATGTGATGCGATCATGGATGGCTCGCATGTTGATTAAGTGGCTAAGGATCCGTTGGAGATACCACAAGGACCAGTTACTCGAGGCCGAGTTAAAAGGTTCAAGGAAGCACTTCAATTATTGATGATAAATTCACAAGAGGGCGTTGGAATACTTGAAATTCAATTTGGAGGATATTATAATAATATTGAGGTCAAAGGAGGTCATGAAAGTGAAGAAAATGGAGGCCAAAGTCGAAGCTACGGCCCGCCCGCCCTGTACTCTGCGAACCCAATGCGCGCCCGCGCTGACGAATGATAAATTTACGAAGAATCTGCGAGACTTTAGCGCGCCCGCGCCTTCATCTAGCGCGCCCGCACCGTTCCTGCATAGCTTCAGCGTGCCCGCGCCTTCCTACGGAGGCCCACGCTACGTGCTTTTACACACACCGAAGGTTTTTGTGTGTGTGCTAGATATTAGACTTATTTTTGATATTTTATGCTATTTTTGAGTCTTTTATTTCTACTAGAAAACTTTTAGGAGATATTATTATATATTTAGATATATTTTGTGATATCTTTTATTATTTTGTAGATGTATTATAAATACAACAAACATTCATTATTGAATAACAATCAAGATTTTCAGATTATTGATTACTCAATACATAAAATTCTCTCTAGAATTTTATTGAAGCTTTGTGTTTTGTTCAAAAAATCAAACTTATCAGAGTTCATACTTTGTGGTGTTTGTCGATTGATTATCCTCGTGAGTTGTCAGAAACAGGTTTTCTGAAGGTCCCATTGTGATCAATTGTTTTTCTCTTCGTAATTTTTTGTTGCTAGTTTCAAGTAAACTAGAGGTGAATAATCCAAAACCTTTAATTTTTTTCAAGATTGGGCAATTTCTTGATTTTTTTTGTTATTGGATTGAGGGTACGATTATAATATAGTCGTGTTTGCCTTTCATACATTAAGAATTCATATCAAAATGTTATTATGCTTCATGCATAATCATCTTGAGCTTGTATCCTTGTGATATCCTATAGTAGGGTTTTTACCCTATCTTGTTAGTGGATGGTTGGACACATGGACTCATGTCAGGTCACCGTTATTCCATTGTCGGGTATGTGAGCAACCTCTTGGTGCGACGACACAGAGTGCTACATACCTAGGGCCCTAGTCTGTTCTTGACCAGAGATTCTTGACCTCGAGTCTTGGTACCCTGTACATTTGCATACATGCACATATGATATTGTATGCTCATACTCTCGTACTAAACGTTTTATACTCACGTCCAGTTATTTTTCTATTGTATGGACACTCCATTCAATAGGACAATTGCGGGTAGTTCTCCCAGAGACTTGGAGATTAGGTGGTGACCAAGACAGGATTGCAGGGTTAGCCACTAGGTTTTACCTTACTGTCATTAAGTTATTTCATTACAATTATTTTATCATTTAATTTCATGCCTAAGCTCTTTATTATAGTTAATCACAGTGCTGGTCACTACAAGTTGACCCACAAATTATAACATCAACATAAATTTGGAAAAGCAAGTGTGTTAATCCTTACTGAATTTGAACAAAATATTGTCCACTGTGTCTATTGTGAAGTCATGATCAATTAGGAATTGAAAAGAGTTTCATACCAATCTCTTGAAGCATGTTTCAGTCCATATAGAGCTTTTTTAGATGGTAAATATGATCTGGAAATTGGTGACTTCTGAACCCTTGAGGTTGTTCAACATATACTTATTACTGTAGTTCTCCATTGAGGAATGCAATCTTGACATCCATTTGATTTACTTTGAAATTCTTGAAAGAGTTATAGACAAGGAACATTCGAATAGCCTCCAGTTGTGCTACTAGAGCATAAGTCTTATCATAGTAAATTACTTCTTGCCTGAATCATTGAGCAACCAGTCATGCTTTGTTCCTCACGAGTGTTCCATCTTAATTAAGCTTGTTCTTGTTCTCCCATCTTTTACCTATAACAGATTGATGATTTGGTCTTGGAACTAGTCTCAGACATGCACTAAAAGAAAAAAGGTCATAGACAACACTTTTTCCGCATTGTTTATGTGGCTGAAAAAGCGTTGTTAAAGCCAGTGTTGTAAAAACAATTCGCTCAACGATAACGTTTTTTTTTTAGCGTTGTCTTTTTTAGAAAAGACAATGCTTCTGCAACGCTTAAAAAACGTTGTTATTTATACAATAGACAACGTAGAAAAAGCTTTGTCATTGAGTAGACTTGTTTACAACAGTGCTTTTAACAACGCTTTAAATCACATACGACAACGCTTAAAAACGTTGTCTTTTTTCAAATAAAAAACAAAAAAAAATTTAATTCACAAATTTTCAATATTATAAATCACTCAAAATTCAAATTTCAAAAAATAAATTTAACATACAATCTTACAATATTTATAAATCATTCAAATATAACAAATAATCGAACTCTAATCCAATGAACATTAAGGAAAACAAAACTATGCATTAATCTCGATAAACTTTGAATCTCGCAAAGCACCTGATGTGCACAAGGCAAGAACACTACCGCTATCTCTTCGTGCAGGAACACCACCTACTTATCTGAGATTGACAACTGACATCATAGACATTTTTCTACCGTTGACAGAAGAGAAAGACGTTGGAAAAAATTGATATAAATATCAGAGCCTCTCTACAAAGAAAAGAACGATGCTTACAAAGATTTTGCATACTTGAGCTCTTGAATCTACTTTGAATACTTGACCGCTCATTCAACCCTTAGCTAAAAAGCTTATCGGATCTACAAGGAGATCTTTTCAAGGGTTACTCAAATCCAGCTGTTGTTTGAAGAACACTATCTGCTACAAGGATTTGAGAGTCTTAAGTAGGGGTGGAATAGGGCTCGTCCTGTAAACCCCCTACCCAACTCCCATCCCGAAAAGAATCGGAACACTTTTTTTTCTCCCGATCCCGTACCCGAAAAATTTCGGGACCCGACTATTCGGGATCCCGAATGTTCGGGATCCCGTCGGGTAGAGAGAGAAAATCCCAAAAAATTTTTCATGTTCAAGATTTCGTTCAAAAAATAAAAATGTTATAATTTTATTAAAATATACTATTTAGAAACTTATATTTATAAATAAAAATAAATATTCAACTTAAAACATAAAATATTAAAATATTTCGGATAATGTTTGAAAGTTTTGTTAAGAGAAAAAATGTATCGTATAATTATTAATAAAATATTCGGATACAATTACTAAATAAATTTTTTTAAATAGATTGTCAAATTAATCTCTTGAGTATTGTTCTACATATTTGTTCTAATTAGATAATTATAAATATGAATTAATTAAAGTTTTTTAAAAAATACACAAAAATAAATTGGCATTTCGTGATTTTACAATTTGATCATCCCAACAATAAAAATTATACGAATTAATTCCACAATTAAGTGTTATATGAGTTGAAACCTAATAATATTTAGCTTATTATATTAATAAAATTATTAATAAAATATATTATTATATTATTTCGGGACGGGTCGGGAATCCCGTCGGGATAAGGTTTTATTCCCGATCCCGCTCCCGATATTAATCGGGATGAGAAAAATCCCGAAAGTTCGGGTCGGAAAAATTTCGGGTTGGGATTTTTTCGAGACGGAAATGGGATGGGATTCGGGAAGGGTCGGAATTTCGGGAATTTTTGCCACCCCTAGTCTTAAGTCTTCAAGAGACTTAGACATTTATCATCACCACTTGAAGAAAAGTTTGAAAAGAGCTTTAAATCTTATCACTGTGAATCTAGGAGTTCCATCTTGGGCATTGGATAAGTTCTAACTTGGATCGGGTGTATTGCAAAACGTTGTAATAACCAAAGTCTTCTAGTAAATCCTTGCGAGGTGGAAGAAGGGGTGACGTAGGAGATTGAGCTCCGAACATCCAGAAACATATATGTGTTTATTTACATTACTGCATTACACTATTTCATTATTATCATCTAGCATATTTAGAGTTGTTTCCGCACTATTATAAGTAGCTCTTATATTTCTAGAAAGCTAACAAAAAATCGGTTGAGTAAACTAACATTCACTCAATCACATTGCATAATTAAAGATTATCATAAGTGTGTATTCACCCCCCCCCCCCTCTACACACGCTACCGATCCCCAACAGAGGTCCCTCGGTTCTGTGAATAAACGTAGAGGAGTTAATTCAAATTTATTTGAGCCGAATTGATGCAAAAATTGTAACACCCAGTATTTTTAGTACGTAAATTCGCATGCATAATTAGGGATTTTATTTATTTAGAATTTTAGATTATGGGTTAAATATTTATGTGAAATTATTTGTGCATGTTTTAAGTTATTTTTAAGCATTTAACCCATAATTAGTGATTTTCATGAATTATGGAAATTTAATTATTTTATCGCGTAGACGGGACCGTGGACGGACGAGATGACAACTTTCTATATAAATTATTTTATGAGTTTTTTAGGAGCCCAAAAATATTATTTTGAGTTTTATTTCCTCAAAATTATCAGTATTTAATTTTATATAATTTTAGGAGTCCATTTTTATCCAAATTTAACCAAAATATTGACTTTTAATTACCTTTAAAATTCCCTAAAATAAATATTTCGGGATTTTAATTAATTGTTATGTTAGTTAGTATTTTTAAAAGTTAAGATTATCTTATTTATGTTATTATCTCCCTATATTAGTTATTAAAATCCTATCTACCCAAATTAAATCCTAAATCTACCCCAAACCTCACGTTCAATCCTTTTCTCTACAACCTAGCCACCTCCATCCCCCATTATTCATCTCCTTCATCGACCAAGTAGCCTCCAAGAAGGACTCCATATCCTCGATATTTTTGAAGCATCAAGAAAGGTTGTTCGTCGTACCGTCGTCCCGAAAACGTTCTACGCACTTTGCCCTATTAATTCTACGGTGCAAGTCATGTTTTCTTTCACTTTTCTTTCACCATATCAGTGTTATATGTGTGTGTTGGGTATGCATCAGTTTTTATTCAAGGATTTTCAGAAAATAATAGAGATGGGTTGAATGTATGCACTTGTTCATGTTTTTGTGAATCATGCTCACGTTTTTGGCTAGGAGGCGTGCATGGCTGCTGGTCAGGGCTGTCAAGGGGTTCGTCGGGTTCCTTAGGCTAGCTTGGCTTGGTCGGTTATGGGCTAGGTAGAGGCCTGGGCGAGCTAGTGCAAGAAGAAACCATGGGGTGTGCAGGTTAGGGTTTCTGGAAGGGGGGTTCGGCCTTGGGTTAGGGTGAAGGGCTGAGGCCGAGCCAGGGCAGTTTAGGACCGCCCAGACTTCGGCTACGTCTGGGCGGTAGCGCTCCGGCCAGGGGCGGCCGGAGCTAGCCGGCAGCAGACCAAGAAGGTCTACTGCTCCCGGCCGCAGCTAAGGTAAGGGAGGGGGTGTTCGGGTATAAGGTTTTGGGGGATCCGGGTCGGGTTGTTGGGTTCGGGTTGGGTTCAGTAGTAATGGGTCAAGTCTAGTGGGTCCGAGTGGGTCCGGGTCTGGGTTAAGTGAGTCGGGCTCGGGTATTTTTATTTTTAAATTTTAAGTTTAATTAAGTGTTAAATGGGCCTAATTAAATCCAAAAATTTAATTGGGTTCCATTTAATTATTTGGGTTAAATTTAATTATTATTGGGCTTAAATAAATTAAATTAAGTTAGTCCAATAATTTTTATGGGCTTGGGGGCCCATGGAAGTTATTGGGCTAGTCTTTGGGCTTTTGGGCCCATTGGGCCAGATTAAGTTGTTATTGGGCCAAGTATGTGCTAATGGGCTTTAATTGATTTATTGGGCTTAGAAATGTGTTAATGGGCTTAAGAATGTTAATGGGACAGTCTCAGTGTTAATGAGCCAGAATTTAAGAAAATGGGCTTGAGTGTTAGGGCCAGCAGTCCAGCACAAACCATGAGAAATTGCATGCGTCCTAAATATATATTTAATTATTTTATGCATGAATGTTATTTTAGTATTTATATGTTAGTATAAAAATTAAATTAAATATATATGAAGGACACACATTTTATTTAAGTACATGCATTCATGAAATAATTTTATGGCATGATTTAATGTTTAAGGTTGAGCTAGAAAATAATTTTTATATTGGAAGTTGAAGTAGTGTGACAATTTAAGGGGGACAAGTCCTCACATGTTAAGGGCAGTTTACTGTCAATTTAAGGGTAGTTTACTACCAGTAAGAGGTGATTCGTCACCGCCGCGTACGTTGGTTTTAAGAGACTGATCAGTCGAACTTTTAAGTTTAAAGTTACACTACGGATATGACCATGCAATGTTAGAAAAATGTTATGCTCAACAATGTTTATGTATGTAATATATGATTATATTTAAGATCAAGTTTAAGTAAGATTTTAAGTTATAATTCATAATTCTTAAGCATGCTCATTCATGTATATGTTATGTATTAGTATTCTAGTTATTTAAATTATTTTAAACCCTCGTTATGTTAGCATGTTGGATCTCTAGGCTCACTACACTTATATGGTGCAGGTGAGTATGTAGAGGAAGATGTAGTTCCTACCGGTGGTGAGGACGTATGAGCGAACATGCAGTGATCCCCCGTGACCGTCGGCTGAGTCCTTATGAACATTTTTAAGAATTTTTAAACTCTGTTTCTTATTTATTTTTTTTATGTCTTTCCAGTGGTGAATTTTAGTACTATTTTTATTAAATAATTTTTATTGCATGCAAACTTTTAAGTGGATTGTTTGACAGTATTTTATTTAAGTTTGACTCAGTTATTAAGTAAAAATGTTGCATTTTATTTATGTTATTTTTAAATCTGTTTATTCTGTGCATATATGTATGGGCATGTATGTACATCTATTTTACTTAGTATTAATAAAAAAAAAAATTTCCGCATATGTTATTTTAGAATGTTTGGGTCGTTTCAATTGGTATCAGAGCCAGGTTCTTGGAGGGGTCATCACTGCTATGCGAGCTCAGAAATCCACGCTATCGATCTGTAAGTTTTAATTGCTTTTAGTATGATTTAGTAGTATCATGTTTAAGACTTAAGCATTTATGTTAGCAGAAAATCTTTAAGTACTTAGTTATGCATGTCGATTTACGTAAAGAAATATGTGGTGGTGTAGAATGCCTCCGAGACCAGTGAACAGGCGTGGAGGATCCCCACCTCCGCAAAACCCTCTATCAGCATTGGAACAGGCCAATGAAAACATGATGGACGGGATTACTGCTCTGTTGGAGCAGCAGGCAGCACGTCCGAGACTGTCCCACGATGAGGACGTGGCGGAGAGGTTCCAGAAGAAGGGGCCTAAGGAGTTCGCAGGTGCCACAGATCCGCTCATTGCTGAGGGGTGGATCCGTTCTTTGGAGAGCATCTTTGCTTACATGGGTTTGACTGATGCAGACAAGGTGAGGTGCGCAGTGTACAAGCTGAAGGGTGATGCAGACTTATGGTGGGAAAGTGCATCACGGGGAGTGAATCTGACTATTTTGCGATGGACAGACTTCCGGAGGATGTTTTTCTCCAAGTACTTCACTGAAAACGTGTGCAGTAGCATGATTCGAGATTTCATGAGTCTCCGATAGGGAGACAAGACAGTTGTGGAGTACATCCAACAGTTCGAGAGGGGCTGTCACCTTGTGCCGCTGATTGCTGACAGTGCACCTGAGAAGATGAGACAGTTTATTGAGGGGCTCAGGGCAGAGATCAAGCATGACGTTCGTATGGCAGACGTACCTACTTATGAGATGGCAGTCAGTAGAGCCTTGCGTTCGGAGGATGGTAGGAGAGAGATCCACAGGGAGCAGCAGGGTAAGAGGCAGTTTCAGTCTGGATATCAGCGACCATCTTCGCAGCCTCCTGCGAAGAAGCAGTATACTGGGCCGTCTAAGGGCCCGAACCAGCAGAAGCCATAGCAGCAGAGACAGCAGCCTTGGGGCAGGGCCCCTAATGCTGGAGGATATCCTACTTGCCCGAAGTTCCAGAAGATGCATCCAGGACCATGTCTTCTAGGAGCGGGCGTCTGTTTTCATTGTAAGGAGCTAGGGCACCAGATGGAAAATTGCCCGAGGAAGAAGAACACTACAGGGAGAGTGTTCATGATGCAGGCTGAGGAGGCAGACCCAGATACCTCCTTGATCACCGGTATATCTTACCCCTAGTATTTTATAATTTCTTCCTTTGGTTAAGAATTTTGATTTTTCTTTGTGGAATAATTTGTTATTTGGGATTTTTCTATCTGCATGTTAGAATAGGAATCATGTTTTACTTGTGATTAGAATTAAGGGTTATTAGTGACTCATCTTTGGGGGAAAAGTTTAGTAGTGGTATGAAGTTGTTGGGATTCTTCTACGTGCAGGGAGAATTCTAGTTGGAGGCAACTCCACGTTTGCGTTGCTAGATTCAGGGGCTACGCATTCGTTTATCTCCCTAGAGTTTATCAGACGGATAGGCATCACACCTGAGATTTCCAACAGTAGTTATGATGTCACTATGCCGTCAGGACAGATTATTTCTACCTCTAGTGTCATTCGAGAGCTGGAGTTGGAGCTACAGGGGCACTCCATTCGCGCAGATGTAGTGGTTTTGCCGTTGAGCGGATTTGATTTGATATTGGGTATGGACTAGTTGACAGTTAATGGAGCTTCGATTGATTTTTGTCGGAGGACAGTGTCAGTGAAACCGCCGGGAGGCGACCCGTTTACTTTTCATGCATCTCAGAGCAGTGATATTCCTCAGGTGATATCTCTTATTCAGGCGAGGAAGCTGTTGAAACGGGGTTGCCGAGGTTTCCTAGCGAGTATTGTCACGGCCTCAGAACCAGCTAGTAGATCATTATCAGAGATAGAGGTGGTTCGTGATTTTCCGGACGTCTTTCCGGAGGATGTTGCAGGGATTCTACCAGTAAGAGAGGTGGAGTTCAGTATCGACTTATTGCCAGACACGGTGCCTATCTCAAAGGCACCATACAGACTTGCTCCTACCGAGATGAAAGTGTTGAAGGAGCAGATTCAGGAGTTATTAGAGAAAGGCTTTGTTCGTCCTAGCTTTTCTCCAAGGGGAGCTCCAGTGTTATTTGTGAAGAAGAAGGATGGCAGTATGAGACTGTGCATCGATTATCGAGAGCTCAACAGAGTCACGGTGAAGAATAAGTACCCACTGCCGAGGATAGAGGACTTATTTGATCAGTTGCAGGGAGCTTCAATGTTCTCCAAGATCGATCTGCGATCTGGTTATCATCAGCTGCTAGTTAGAGATGCAGACGTGTCCAAGAATGCTTTCCGGACACGTTATGTGCATTACGAGTTCTTAGTGATGCCATTTGGGATGACCAATGCTCCAGCGGTTTTCATGGATCTCATGAACCGGGTATTTCAGCCGTATCTTGATCAGTTTATCATAGTCTTCATTGATGATATCTTGATCTACTCTAGGAGCGTTGAGGAGCATAGGCGGCATCTACAGACAGCCTTGTAGACTTTGAGGGAGCATCGTTTGTTTGCCAAGTTCAGCAAGTGCGAGCTTTGGCTTGAGCAGGTGGCATTTCTTGGCCACATTATTTCGAGAGATGGGATTGCAGTGGATCAGTGGAAGGTTGAGGCAGTGCAGAAATGGGGTATTCCGAGGAATGCTTCGGAGATTCGTAGTTTCTTGGGTTTGGCAGGATATTATAGGAAGTTCATCAAGGGTTTTTCCTCTATTGCAGTACCCTTGACTTCCTTAACCAAGAAGAATGCGAAGTTTATTTGGAGTCCAAACTGTCAGAGGAGCTTCGATCAGCTGAAGGAAGCACTCACTACCGCACCGGTTTTGGCGATGGCAGTACCACACGAGGAGTTAGTGGTGTACACCGACGCGTCTAAGCTAGATTTAGGCGCAGTACTTATGCAGTATGGTAAGGTTATTGCTTATGCGTCAAGGCAGTTGAAGATTCATGAGCAGAACTACCCGACACATGATTTGGAGTTAGCAACAGTGGTCTTCGCTTTGAAAATCTGGAGGCACTATCTGTATGGCAAAAAGTGCAAGATTTTCACGGATCATAAGAGCCTCAAGTACTTCTTCACTCATAAGGAGTTGAACATGAGGCAACGGAGATGGTTGGAGTTAGTAAAGGATTACGACTGCGACATTAGCTACCATCCAGGTAAGGCTAATATAGTGGCCGATGCTTTGAGTCGGAAGTCGACAGTGGTATCGTGTTTGACAGTGCAGTTACCACTGCAGAGCGAGATTCAGAGGTTTGATTTGGAGTTTTACTCGAGTGGTCATGCACCGAGCTTGTCAGTGTTGACGGTGCAGCCAGTTCTACGAGATCAAATCAGGGATGGACAGCCTACAGATGAGGAGTTACAACGGTTAGTGCAGAGGGATGAGGTTAAGGGAAATCTTCTTTTTACTGTCAGTGATGGCATTATTCAATACAGTGGTCGATTGTGTGTCCCGAACATTGATCAGCTGAGGACTGAGATCCTGACAGAGGCTCACACATCTCCGTATTTCATTCATCCAGGAAGTACGAAGATGTATAAGGATTTGCAGACTTTGTATTGGTGGCCCGGCATGAAGAGTGATATCGCACAATTCGTATCAGAGTGCTTGACTTGTCAGCAGGTCAAGGCAGAGCATCAGCGTCCAACATGGCTGCTTAATTCTCTACCCATTCCGGTATGGAAGTGGGAGAACATCACGATGGATTTTGTAGTTGGCCTTCCGAGGAGTAACAGAGGGTGCACAGCTATTTGGGTGATCGTGGATAGACTCACCAAGTCAGCTCATTTCTTGCCGGTGAGGACTACTTACTCGTTGACACAGTATGCAGAGCTTTACATCAAGAAGATTGTTAGACTGCATGGCATACCAGTGTCGATAGTATCAGACAAAGATCCGAGATTCACGTCTGCGTTTTGGAAGAGTTTGCACACAGCATTGGGACTAGACTTTTGTTCAGTACAGCGTTCCATCCCCAGACAAATGGTTAGTTTGAGAGAGTGATCCAGGTTCTCAAGGATCTACTGAGAGCTTGTGTCATCGGCTTTCAGGGCTCGTGGGAGACTAGACTGCCATTAGTGGAGTTTACCTATAACAACAGTTTTCAGTCGTCTATAGGTATGGCTCCTTATGCAGCATTGTATGGGAGGAGATGCAGGTCTCCTGTGCATTGGGATGAGGTTGGTGAGAGGATTTTACTGGGTCCTGAGATCGTGCAGCAGACAGCTAACATTATGACTCTGATTCGGGATCGTATGAGGACTGCTCAGAGTCGTCAGAAGAGTTATGCAGATACTCGACGACGAGATTTAGAGTTCGCAGTAGGTGATCATGTGTTTCTGATAGTGTCACCTATGAAGGGAGTGGTACGATTTGGCCAGAGAGGTAAGCTTAATCCGAGATATATTGGATCTTTTGAGATCTTGGAGAGAGTTGGCACTTTGGCCTACCGTTTGGCCTTGCCACCAGGGCTTGCGGCAGTGCACGATGTCTTCCATGTATCCATGCTTCGGAAATATGTCTCTAACCCGTCGCATGTGTTGAATTACGAGCCCTTGCAGTTGCCACCTGATCTAGTTTATGAGGAGAGACCAGTACGGATCTTGGCTAGGGAGGAGCGGAGACTTAGGACACGTGTCATACCGATGGTCAGAGTCCAGTGGCTGAATCACTCGGAGGAGGAAGCTACTTGGGAGACCGAGGCATACATGAGGACCCGCAACCCGGAGTTGTTCGGGTAAGTACTTTAATTTCGAGGACGAAATTCAAATTAAGGGGGGGAGAATTGTAACACCCAGTATTTTTAGTATGTAAATTCGCATGCATAATTAGGAATTTTATTTATTTAGAATTTTAGATTATGGGTTAAATATTTATGTGAAATTATTTGTGCATGTTTTAAGTTATTTTTAAGCATTTAACCCATAATTAGTGATTTTCATGAATTATGGAAATTTAATTATTTTATCGCGTAGACGGGACCGTGGACGGACGAGATGACAACTTTCTACCCAAATTATTTTATGAGTCTTTTAGGAGCCCAAAAATATTATTTTGAGTTTTATTTCCTCAAAATTATTAGTATTTAATTTTATATAATTTTAGGAGTCCATTTTTATCCAAATTTAGCCAAAATATTGACTTTTAATTACCTTTAAAATTCCCTAAAATAAATATTTCGGGATTTTAATTAATTGTTATGTTAGTTAGTATTTTTAAAAGTTAAGATTATCTTATTTATGTTATTATCTCCCTATATTAGTTATTAAAATCCTATCTACCCAAATTAAATCCTAAATCTACCCCAAACCTCACGTTCAATCCTTTTCTCTACAACCTAGCCGCCTCCCTCCCCCATTATTCATCTCCTTCATCGAACAAGTAGCCTCCAACAAGAACTCCATAGCCTCGATATTTTTGAAGCATCAAGAAAGGTTGTTCGTCGTACCGTCGTCCCGGAAACATTCTACGCACTTTGCCCTATTAATTCTACGGTGCAAGACATGTTTTCTTTCACTTTTCTTTCACCATATCAGTGTTATATGTGTGTGTTGGGTATGCATCAGTTTTTATTCAAGGATTTTCAAAAAATAATAGAGATGGGTTGAATGTATGCACTTGTTCATGTTTTTGTGAATCATGCTTACGTTTTTGGCTAGGGGGCATGCATGGCTGCTAGTCAGGGCTGTCAAGGGATTTGTCGGGGTCCTTAGGCTAGCTTGGCTTGCTCGGTTATGGGCTAGGTAGAGGCCTGGGCGAGCTGGTGCAAGAAGAAACCATGGGGTGTGCAGGTTAGGGTTTCTGGAAGGGGGGTTCGGCCTTGGGCTAGGGTGAAGGGCTGAGGCCGAGCCAGGGCAGGTTAGGACCGCCCAGACGTGGGCTACGTCTGGGCGGCGGCGCTCCGGCCAGGGGCGGCCGGAGCTGGCCGGCAGCAGACCAAGAAGGTCTGCTGCTCACGGCCGCAGCTAAGGTAAGGGAGGGGGTGTTCGGGTTTAGGGTTTTGGGGGATCCGGGTCGGGTTGTTGGGTCCGGGTCGGGTTCAGTAGTCATGGGTCAAGTCTAGTGGGTCCGGGTCCGGGTTAAGTGAGTCGGGCTCGGGTATTTTTATTTTTAAGTTTTAAGTTTAATTAAGTGTTAAATGGGCTTAATTAAATCCAAAAATTTAATTGGGTTCCATTTAATTATTTGGGTTAAATTTAATTATTATTGGGCTTAAATAAATTTAATTAAGTTAGTCCAATAATTTTTATGGGCTTGGGGGCCCATGGAAGTTATTGGGCTAGTCTTTGGGCTTTTGGGCCCATTGGGCCAGATTAAGTTGTTATTGGGCCAAGCATGTGCTAATGGGCTTTAATTGATTTATTGGGCTTAGAAATGTATTAATGGGATTAAGAATGTTAATGGGCCAGTCTCAGTATTAATGAGCCAGAATTTAAGAAAATGGGCTTGAGTGTTAGGGCCAGCAGTCCAGCACAAACCATGAGAAATTGCATGTGTCCTAAATATATATTTAATTATTTTATGCATGAATGTTGTTTTAGTATTTATATGTTAGTATAAAAATTAAATTAAATATATATGAAGGACACACATTTTATTTAAGTACATGCATTCATGAAATAATTTTATGGCATGATTTAATGTTTAAGGTTGAGCTAGAAAATAATTTTTATGTTGGAAGTTGAAGTAGTGTGACAATTTAAGGGGGACAAGTCCCCACATATTAAGGGCATTTTACTGTCAATTTAAGGGTAGTTTACTACCAGTAAGAGGTGATTCGTCACCGCCGCGTACGTTGGTTTTAAGAGACTGATCAGTCGAACTTTTAAGTTTAAGGTTACACTACGGATATGACCATGCGATGTTAGAAAAATATTATGCTCAACAATGTTTATGTATGTAATATATGATTATATTTAAGATCAAGTTTAAGTAAGATTTTAAGTTATAATTCATAATTTTTAAGCATGCTCATTCATGTATATGTTATGTATTAGTATTTCAGTTATTTAAATTATTTTAAACCCTTGTTATGTTAGCATGTTGGGTCTCTAGGCTCACTACACTTATATGGTGCATGTGAGTACGTAGAGGAAGATGTAGTTCCTACCGGTGGTGAGGACGTATGAGCGGACATGCAGTGATCCCCCGTGACCGTTGGCTGAGTCCTTATGAACATTTTTAAGAATTTTTAAACTCTGTTTCTTATTTATTTCTTTTATGTCTTTCCAGTGGTGAATTTTAGTACTATTTTTATTAAATAATTTTTATTGCATGCAAAATTTTAAGTGGATTGTTTGACAATATTTTATTTAAGTTTGACTCAGTTATTTAAGTAAAAATGTTGCATTTTATTTATGTTATTTTTAAATCTGTTTATTCTGTGCTTATATGTATGGGCATGTATGTACATCTATTTTACTTAGTATTAATAAAAAAAAAATTCCGCATATGTTATTTTAGAATGTTTGGGTCGTTTCAAAAATTCTATTAAAAAATTTCTCAACCCGAACTCGAGACGAAACAAAATCATCTCAAAAAATATGAAATCTAACCGACCCGAATATATCAGAATTAATCATCTAGGTCTATCCATAGAACTGAAGGACTTGCAGAGATCCAAACGGATTAAAATAAGTCAATAACTCAGTTAACAAATTATTAATACAAGAAATAAAATTTATATTAAAAAATATGTTATAAAATAAATTTATCGAAATATGTTTATTTAATTTAACTAATTTTTCTATAAATATAACATATCACAAATAAATTTATTTAATCAATTGAATTTTTTTAATCTTAAATTTTTTTATTTTTGTCTCTTAATAATTTTTCGATGCCGTCAAATTCAAAAATTAGAATTAAAATTTAGAGTTTTGATAAAAAAAAATTATTATATCAATAATAAATAAATAATGGTTTTAAAAAATATTATTAATTTTATAATTTATTAAAAAAACTAAAAAAATAAACTGTTGGAGTTTAATATTTTTCGAGATGATTTCGTTTCGTCTCGAGTTTGGGTTGAAAAATTTTCTAATAGCATTTTTGCATCAATTGAGCTTAAATAAATCTGAATTAACTCCTTTACATTTATCCACAGAACCAAGGGACATCCACAAGTTCAAACCAATTAAAATAAATATATAACTTTGTTACCCAAAATTTAAGTTAAAAATATGATTTACATTTAAAAAATAAAATAAATTTAATGAAAATATGTTTATTTAGATTAACTAATTTTTTTATAATTATATCTGATCAAAAAAATTTATTTAATCAACTAATTTTTTTAACCATAAATTTTTTTTTGTTTTCTTAATAATTATTCAACCCGATCATAAATTCGAAAATTAGAATTAAAATTCAAATTTTTGAGAAAAAATTATCATACTAATAATAAATAATACTAAATAAATAATTATTTTGCAAAATATAATTAATTATATAATAAATTTAAAAACCAAAAAATAAAAATAAAAAGGGGAGCACATGGGGACGTGCAAATTGCAAGTCCCCATGCACGTTGATGCTGGGACGCTGCCAGCAAGAGCGAACGCAGCAAATTTTGCATCGTCCACTCTCAGCAACAGCGAATTGCAGTATTTTTGTAATGATTGACACACATTAGTTTTAATAATGTTTAAAATTTTAAATTAAAAATAAAAAAACTCCAGTTTAAGGGCATATACAATACAAAATTGAAGGACAAGGAAGAAAATTCACAATGAAAAACTGTCATTCTATAATTAACACTTTTATTGGTAAAAATAATAGATTAAAAACACATTATCTTTTAAATATTGTGTTTGGCGAGTTAAAAAAATAAATACATCAATTAAATGAATAAGGAATATATTAACTTTCACAAATTCAATATCCCAATTAACCTTAAATTTTACACTTTTTTTTCCAATAATGCCCATAAAATTAATGCAAATAATACATAGTTTTGGACAATGTAAAATCACGATGCAAAGTTTTTGTCCATCATCTATACTTTTATTGTACAAAATACATACTACCGATACTTTTATTGTACAAATTGTTCCGTCAAGCACAAGGGCGGAAGCAAAGCCAATGCCACCTGGGCTGTAGCCCGGGTGACAAAAAAATTAAATTTTTTTATATATTAATACATATTAAATTTGAGTCAAATTTATTAATAGCCCGGTGACTCGATTTCAAAAATAAAAAGATTTCAGCTTAATCAATAAAACAAAGTGGGCTAATGAAAAGAAATAAATAAATAAAGTATGAGTATAATTTATTAATAGCTCGTGACTCAATTTCAAAACTAAAAAAAGTCCATGGCAACCCATAAAATATAGTGTGATAAAGAAAATGAGTTTTCTTTTGGTTCACATTTGCTATTTGTATAGGTAGAGGGATAATGATCGATGTGTACAGGGGCGGAGGCACATAGTAGTGCCTCAGGGGGGCCGTGGCCCCCCACCAAAAAAAAAAATTTTAGTGTATATATATATATATTGGTTTTGGTTGGTATTCTTTTTAATAAATTTTAATGGGTTGTGCTCTATTTTTTTAATATATAATAAATTGGCTTCTCAAATAAAATAAAGTAATTTATTTTAAGTGGCGATCAAACTCTTTTTCTATGGGATATTTGATTTATTTTTTCTATTCGACTCTTCCGAGTGGACGACCAACACAGTGACACACAACACCCAATTAATATTTAAGGTCGTTTTGCCTTAAAAAAAATATTTAAGGGCATTTCGTAAATGATTTCAGATTTTTTTTGTGTATTTTTTTTTCATATCGTGTATTTTAAATTATTTTTCTCAAAAAATTAGGTTTTGGTTTCTTGAGAGCATATATTTCTTAATTCTTCTATTTATTTTTTTTCTTGTTTTAAATCTTTGTTTCATTTAATTATGGGACAACACATTCGATATCAATGTTAGAAATACTAAAATTTATTGTAAAAAATAAAATTAGCATTGTTAATTTTTGCGTTTTTGATTATTTTTGTTTGACTATTTCTATATGTTGAATAATTGGTCGAAAATATTTGTGGATAACAATGTATTTTTACTATATTCATGAATCATAATGTAATTTAATTGATAAAGATATAATAGATAGCGTTAAATAAACTAGCAGAAAATTGAATGCAATGAATCTCGTTTTATCTACTAAGTTTTATCCAAAAAACTTTGCAGAACATGAGATGCTGCAATTAAAAATCCAATTTGAGCATTTTGATCATGTTCGACAACTTTATTATATTAGAACTCACTCGATACTTATTTAATTATTTAGATCTTGAGAGAGGTTTGAGCTTACCCTCCTTTCTTGTTTTTTTTTTTTCATTTCTAATAATATCTCTATTTTTTTTTTAAAAAAAAATAAAAAATCTATCATGTTTACGCTTTCAGTTCTTTTTCATTGGCCCTCCTCTTGCGTGATTCTGGTTCCGCCCCTGGATGTGTATGAGTGATAAAAGAGAAATTAATGATGGGTGAAAGAGAATAAATGAGCCGACTCGTTTTTTTTTTGTTTCATTTTTTTTTTTTGTTATTAATTAAATAGGATCAACAAATAACTTAATCTGATACAAAAATCTTTTCTTTTTTTTTTTTTTTCCCTTCCCTTTTGTTTTGTCTATCCTATCAATACTATTATATAAAGATTGAAGGCCTTTGAATAACTGTCATGACACACAAAAAATATCTTCCAATTTTAGTCTTTTATCCACATTTTCTCCACTTTTTTCTCTACTACCTTTTTAAATATAGTAGTATATTAAATTAAATTTATATTATCTTTCCAATAACTCATTTTCAACTACTAAATAATATATTATTTCATAAATAAAAAATCATAAAATATCATATATTATATCACACGCGCAACTGCGTGTGCTTTTATCCCTGGTTTATATTAAATTTTTATCAATCTAATGTTGAAAAATGGTTATTATTTAGAAAATAATTAGTGCTCGTTTTATGATTTGATAGATAAAAATTGAAATAATTATTTTAATTTTAATAAATAACTAAAATCATTATATTATATTTTTATACATAATTATTTTATTTCAATTTTTTAGTTCATAATTGTAATATTTGACTAAATTTATCTTTACTAAGTTTTCTTCTAAAAAACATTGATTTATGGGTAAATTGCATATATCACCCTTGTGAAATCCCGTGTTAGCTAATAACCCCTGTGAAAAAATTTTAAGCTAATAACCCCCTGTGATTCTAGATTTGTAGCATACACACCCCTTCTGGCTAAAAAATGACGAAAATGCCCTTGACTTTTATGAACTATTTAATTTATCATTTATTTTATGTAGGGGTATTTTCGTCATTTTTTAGCTGAAAAGGGTGTGTATGCTACAAATATAGAATCACAGGGGGTTATTAGCTTAAAAATTTTCACAGGGGGTTATTAGCTAACACAAAATTTCACAAGGGTGATATATGCAATTTTCCCTTGATTTATTTACATGTATGATTTTATTTAAAATTAATTTTGAATGTTTTTATTTAAAGAATGTGGACATCAACTTTTAATATTTTTAGATGATATATAGTAGAGAAGAATATATTATGTATTTTGTAAGACACTATATATTAATGTATTAATTTTTTATGATTCATGTATATTATATTTTATTATTAATGTACTCTATATATTTTTTCAATCTTTAACTAATTTTTTAAGTTATTTTAAAAATCCATGTGACAATCGTTTCGTGAAATTATATTAGAATTGAAATGATAATCATCATGACCATTACAACGAACTATGCATGAATTCGATGATCCAGTTATATTTAAAACAAAAGGAGTTCAGCACAACCCAAAAAGGAGACTTTTAGGAAGAAAAAAAAACTGATATAGAGTATACACATTTTCAAAATTTACACCAATAGAAGTAAATATTATAGCCCGGGTAAAATTAAATTTCTAGCTCCGCCATTGGTCAAGCAAGCAATGGATAACGAGTTTGACTGATGATGTTTCGTCACTCACCCTTCCCGCTTTATATCTCTCCTGTCTGGCTAGAGATCATATATTCAAAACAGATAATTTTTCAAAAAGTCTTATATATATATATATATATATATATATATATATATATTATGTTAGAGGTGATATGATAATTGAAAAGATAAAGGGATATATATTTTATTGAGATAGCATAGTTATAGATAAACAAAAATAATTTATTAAAATAACTTATATGATATTTTTTCGATTTCATGATGAAATATTTTTAGTTTTAGTAATTTTATACGGATATTTTTGTTTTATATTAAAAAAAAAATTATACTGTAACTTCAAAATTAGTTTTCTTGGCGTTACAGCTTATTAAATTTCGATTGCTGACTTATCGAAATCTTAATCAACTATACGATTCATAAAACAAAGTTTTTTTACTTAATTTCTAAAAATCCACTAGGATCAATCCACCCTCTCTAGATCATTTTTCTTCTTTTACAATATATTTCAAGATTACCGATGATAATTTTAAATTAGAGTACAGGTCAAACATACTCATATATATTTCCAAAAAATAGCAATATTTTTAGTTGCGTTTGGATTGAAGTATTTCAAATCTATGGATTTCGATTATAATTTTAGTGTTAACAATGAAACATAAAGAAATCTCAAATTAAATTTATAACTTAATTATTTACACAGTACTTAGATGGATTAAAAATGATTCTAAATCACCACATTATTGGATGAACTTAAAATTCATCCTAACTACCATATGAATTACCATATAAACATAAAAGAACCGAATTTGATGTTTGTGGTGCTCCTTTCTCTCTGAACAATAATAATTATATCCACGCGGAGCCGCATAAAAAATAGTACATTATCACGAGGAACTCAACTCAGATATGTTTTTTTTTTTTTACAAAATTTACGCCAATATCTCACAAGAGATTTTGTATTTAAATTTATTTTCCCAATCTATTTAAATTTGAAACATAAAAAAAAAAGACATATCATCGTGTGTGGAATTCCATTTTCGCGGTTCCCTTGAAGCATACGTATCAAGAATCCTAGCTTCGTCAAAAGGTCCCCTCTCACCATCAAAAAAAAAAAAAAAAGAGTCCCCTCTCACACACACGTATGCGTGTATAGTTGACGTAAGTAAGCATGAATTCCTCTCCGGTGCACGTTTTGCGGGCCGTGGTGGTGCTATTGGCGGCAACGACGTTGCGGGTGGTGCACGGGGTATGGTTGGACTTGCCTAGTTCAGGTACAAAGTGCGTGTCGGAGGATCTGCGTCCCGGCGACATTGTCGTCGGGGATTACTACGCATTCATCGGCCAGCAAGCAGATGGGAATTCGCCTGTTTTACCCACCATCTCTGTCACTGTTAGAATCTACACTAACTTTGCCATCTTTTCATGTTTATGTCAAGATCTGGATGACGATGTTTGGTCGCGTAACGAAAATGACTAAAATAAGTTGTAATACCTTTTTTGTTTGATCGTGATCTTCATAGCTAGTTGTTTAGTGATGGATTAGAATGTAATTTAGATGGACAATTTAATAAGAGTACAAGTTTAGGAATATAGTTCAAGTACAAGAGATGATTTCTTGTATTTTTAAGTGGGCAAAATATGGGTATAGCTATATCAGTATAAAAGCAAATCTTAATTTGTATGTATAAATTGTGCGAGCATGACTATCTAGTTAATTTGTGACTTAGCCCTTCTGCCTGTGCTATGGTTTTCGACTCAATCCGAACTAGGGGTGGTTCAAAGTGAATGAGGCTTGGGGCAGACCGGCATGATGATGATATTCATAGCGTGATTCTGTGCTACACCACGAGTTTTTTTCCAGTCCAACTTTTGTACGAGATATTATGGCGAACATCTCACTTGAAAACCACAAGTCTCTCAATGCTTTTTGTCTCCCAAACGAGCATTGGAGCTTAGGCATGTAGAGTAACCTGTCACTTTACATAATAATCACTTTCTGTTTTATCAGTGCTGATTCTTTCTAATATTTTGCAAGTGCACTAATACAAGAATGTACCATTTTAATCAGCTAAGTTTAAATATATCTAAACACCAGCCAACATCGAGTAGAACCCGAAACGGCCAATTTGATGATGCGGATTGGACAGTAACTCGTAGCTAACCCGACCTGCTTCTAGTCGAGAGAACCAAAACCGAGATAGCTCACTAGATGTCGCATAATATATCTTGTAGGTTACATCACCGCGTGGAGTCGAACTTCATCGCCAAGAAAACGTCACGTACGGCCAGTTCGCCTTCACTACAAGTGACAGTGGCACCTACTTGGCTTGCTTCTCGGAGCATAGTGATCATCATGAAGAAGGCAAGACCGTGACCGTGACCGTTGGCATCGACTGGAAAACGGGAATCGCTGCTAAAGATTGGGATACATTTGCAAAGAGAGAAAATCTTCAAGTAAGTTTGTGCCTGCATTTGACTCATGTGTGTGCACATATGTATATGGGCACTTTATTATATGTTTATTTGTAAATTATTTTTGTTTGTAGGAAATTGAAGTTGAGTTGATGAAGGTTGAAGCAGCTGTGAGACTAATCCATGGAAATTTAATCTATCTTAAAGAAAGGTAAAATTTAAAGTCCATTTACCACCTGGATTCTTTTATACTCTTCCAACTTTTTATTTATTTTTTTTATGAGGATGGAATTTGTAACTGCTATCTTTCAGTGCGTATTGGATAAACTATCGTGCTAACGTAGTAGCCTGCAAACCTTAAAACCATATTAGACAAACCACGTGTGACTAACTTGCACAAAAAGTGTTGGTAGGGGGAATTAAATTCATGAACATTGATCAAACGTCCTACTCCACGAAATCGAACACTCCTTTAGAGCTCCGAGTTGCGTTATAATGTTAAGTTAACCAAACATAGGAATGCATATATCTATTATAAATCTGTCTTCATCTAGTAATAGTATATACCAAACATTATGATAAAGTATAAAATTCTATTTAATCATCCTAGCGTTAACTATAGAGGCATTCCAAACAATTTTACATGAAATTTAATATTTTTTTTAAGATGGGGCGACATGTGGCTATAATTGCTCTTGAAAGAGCAAAAAATATGACGTTTCAATTGTTATACAATTATGCAATTAAAAAGATTTGAGTAACTCTGTTACAATCATCATCTATAACTTTTTGATATACGTCCTGTTTACAGGGACGCGGCATTGAGGAACATGAGCGAGGCAACAAATGCGAGAGTCACATGGTATAGCATGGTTTCTCTCGGTGTGTGTATCTTTGTTTCGGTCTTCCAAGTATGGTACTTGAGACGCTTCTTCACCAAGAACAAAATTATATAGAATTTGGCCAATTTTTGCCCCCAAAATTGAGGAAAACTAATTTATTGCATTACACGTGAGATGAAAATCTGATTGTTTGTTAGTTTTGAACAGGGCAAGAATTTTTATTTTTATTTTGTTCTCTTGAATGAATTAAAACTCTCCGAGTTTTTTTTTAAAGATATGTTATTGATTATATTTATTTCAAATTCTATGTTGGTTGCCTTTGGATCAATTGATTTAATTTCGATAAATGAATTTGATATAGGTAAGGATTTGATATGAGGGACGTATTTACGGCAATGTTGTGAAAAAAAAATTCGTTACTATGAATATGTCAAGGATTTGAATCGTAGATTTGAAAATATCTATCAAATGTAACAGTCGTTCTAATTTCTTCAATCCAAGTTATAGTGTATTCATTTGATAATGGATTTTCTTTGTGTATGATATTTTTAGTAAATATACATCTTATGTGATTCAAATGCAAAATATAGAATCTCTCATATACGATACGAAATATTTCATGCTACCTATAAAGGTGTTGGAAATGTGCCCATAAAACAGATATTTGTTAATGATTGATAATTTTAAATAAAAAAATTATTTATTTTATTGTTTGATTGTTTTATGCTATTTTGCTTAAAAATGGATATCTATATAAAATCCATATATATTATAGTTGATTTGATTTTAGTATATAAAATTGTTATATACATGAGGATTAAAATCATAGATAATATGTTTAAAATGTCCATAATTGATTAAAGTATGGATCTTTAATTGGTAATCATTAATGCGGTCTACCGATATTTTGAATATAAAAGTTTTATCCAAACTTTCAGTGTGGTGACACTAAGTAGAGGCATTTTATATTATTTGATTATATAGGACAAGGACCAGATGTAATTTTAGAGTCTTTATTTAAGTACCGTTATAAAGACTTTAATCAACATCATTAAGATGATCTTATGTAGATCAATCTCAATCCTGAGTAATCATAGACTCATTGTTTGTGTTAATGTGTTTCTTGATTTGTTTGTTAAAATCTATTTTAGTAATAGATTTAATACTTACATTTTGGAGACTCATAAATACATTCAGCTGGGAATTTGATTTAGACACGAAATCCGTAACTTTCGAAAGGATGCTAAAATGGTTCCCTTGAGTATTGGTTCTAGCACTGAACAGTTTGAGCGCTCTAATTCATAATTAGATTATGAATTAACTGTTCACTAGTGGATCAATGGTACTTAAGATTTTAGATACAAACAAAGGGGTAAAACGGTAATTTAACTTAGCTCTAATTTGAACCATGAACGGATGGTTGATTAACATGTAATGATTATATCGATGGACTATTCAAATATTTGGGTAAACATGTTCCATATTTCTCAAGAGTGCAGTTCCGGGTTTTTAGTGGAATAACCTTGGAACTAATAAATTAGATAATTAATTAAAGAACTTTAATTGATTTTGTCTAAATTTATTGGAGCTTGAGATTATGGGTCCATGGTCCCCAAATCATCTTCACGCAATCACAATGGATATTCTTAAATAATTAATTTGATTAATTATTAATTCACACAAATTGATTAAATAATAAAACTGTTTATTATTTAATAAAAAAATATTATATTTTATATTTGTAATTTGATTACAAATATAATTTGTTTTTGGATAAATAGAGAGAGTAATTATTTTAGATAATTATGAGATGTTTGATAATTATTTGAATGTCAAATAATTTCAGTTTTAAAATTGGATATGATTATCTGATTCTATAGAAATTCAAATAAGTTTTGATTTTTTAAATAATTGAAATCAAATATTAGACATTTGACCATTATTTAAAATTCAAATATTTTGAATTATTTTTTGTTTCTTGATTTTCGAGAACCATATTTTTTGGTTTTCAAATTTGGTTACAAATTTGAAATTCAAAAGTTTCTCAAATTAGTTGGGATTTTGATTTTGTTTTGATTTGAATTTTAATAATTAAAAATTGAAAAGATTTGATCGGTTCAATTTTTAATCTATAAAAATAGTCTTCTAGCTTTCAGAAGAATGGATCAAAATTTTTTTAGAAATACACATATATGCACGTCTCATACTCTCTTGTCAGATTAGAAAATTTTTGTGCAAAATTCTAGTTAATAATTTTGTGAGAAAAATTAAAAGAGTTAGCTCACACTATTGTCCGTTGGTTGATTCGAAGATTGGTGAGGAAGACCATGTAACTGAAGGAATTCCAGAAGAGTCGATTTCATACAAGTAGTGAATCATCCAAAGAATTTTGGTAACGATTCATATTCCATAGTAGATTCTTAATCAATAAATTTATTATAATATTTTGCATATTTAATTATAAGAGAACTTGTGAAGTTTTTATAATTAAACTAGATCCTTTGTTTGATCTATACAAAACTGTTTTGTCGTGAAAAATTTTAAAAGTCGTTTAATCTTATTTTTCACATATTTTCGCTGTGCATCGAACATGAAAACCAACAAGTGATTGATCGTTTGCTATATATGTTATCACGTATTTTATGAATGTGTTCTGACATAATTGTGGTTCTATTAATTTAATTGTTTTTTTGTTTTGACAAATGGCTTGTATTGCAGACTTGCATAATATGTTCTGGCGAAAACAAATGAAAAAACTGAATCAATGGTTGATTTTAGAATTTTGATCGATTGTCATCATTGCCTCAGGAATTTACTGTGAACAGTATTATTTCAATTATTCAATATATTCAATAGTTTTGATAATTAATGTAATTATCGAACTATTAAATATTTTAATCTTGAGTTGACAAAATTTGATCAATTAGTTGATTATTATATTTTGTTAAATTGAGTTCTTAGTGTTTCGGCTATCGGTAAATTAGGGATAAATCCCCAAACACAAAGGTCTTTTGCTTTCCAGTCTCCGTGCCAGTAGTTTTACATGTTCAGTACCTGACCCATGTTCATTTTTTGTTTCAGCTCCCCATTTGCCCCGAAATTACCCATATACCCTTTTAAAAAAAAATATTTTATATATGTTAAATAATAATAAAAGATAAAACCTTCCTCATTTCCTTCTTTCTCAAATTCTGATCGATCCATCCTTTCTCCATTTCTTCTTCACCAGCCCTCATCGGCGTATGGTCTTCTGCACATCCGAGATTTAATCAACAAATTTGGCGTGGAAGATGATGAAAAAGTCGCCTAAACCCAAGAAGTCGAAGAACATAAAAAGGGAAAAGCAGAAGAAGTCGAGCATTGATCCTCAAGATTTGAAATCGAAAAAAGCTTCACAACGTAATATTTTTTGGAATCCATTTCAGTAATTCTTTTCTATTCTATTTCGTTATTATTGGTTGTTGTTGATATTACTTTTTTTTCGTATGCTAAATCTTAATCCCTAAATTCTAGGTTTTTTGTTGTTCATTCGCTTACAGATAATTCGAATTGTAGGGTTTTTTTTTATTCATCCGAATACATTTAATTTGTTTTAATATTAAACTGAGTGTTTATTCTTCCTGATGAAATATAAAAATTATGTTATAGTGGAGAAAATATTTTTATGTAGTGCAAAAACCACACCCCTGTTTCCTGTTAGGAAGAATTATGGCGGGTAGATTCTTAAATTCTCTGCGTCGGTTACCTAATTTTGAATGTTAACTTTCGACATCGGTATATTGAAATGAAACTTGTATATTTATTTATTTAGATTGAATTGAGTATTCGAAATGCTTATATAATTATAAGCTGAATTTTAAAATCAATGTAACAATGATTGAAATAGAGATTTTTATCACTTAATTAAATGGTTTTACATTTGATAATGAAAATGTGATGATCATATCTATATTTTGTGTGTTTGTGATTTATATGTAAATTATTTTTCTGTTATTTTTTGTGTGTTTGTGATTTATATGGCAAAAATTTTTTTATCACAGTTCTTGATCATATTATGGTTTATTGATATTTATGTATATATATATATATGAGTTCAGGAACGATAGTGGAAGAGAACGTTGTTGATGAAGGACAAAACAAGAGAAGTACGAAACTGTACTGTAGTCGATGCTCACCCACTTGTTTTAAAGATGCGATGACAGAACTAAAACCAATTCTAGGACAAAAACAATGGATTAGGATAAATGAGACTCCTTTTGCTAATTGGGTTGACATGCCCGAACTCGCTGTTAGTAGTCGTAGAGTTGATTTCATATTGAATAGATTTCAGATTGAATCATGTTCTTTGACTGTGGGTGATGGTATTATGATTCTCTTTGCTCCAGAAGAGTTTTCTATTATTCTTGGATTGCATCATATTGGCCAGCCTGTAGACTTGGATTTAAGAATGGATTCTATATTTGTGGCTCGTCAATTTGGAGGTCAAGTTGGAAAAGCAAAGCGAGCGACAATATATAAAAAACTTATTTCTCTTGCAGGCAGTGATGATGACTTAGAAGTTGATGATTTTGTTCGGCTTTACATTTTGTTCATCTTCAACTCCATAATATTTTCCACCGGAAATTATTTTACCCCGAGTTTTATATTTCCTTACCTGGACAATCTTACCACATTCTTTGAATATGCTTGGGGAGATGCCGCGTTTCGATTTATTCAGAGAGAAATACGCAAAACTGGAAGTAAAACTTATTTCGATGGATGCACTGTTGGATTAATGGTGCGTATTTTGTTAATATAGTTATTATTGTATTGTTTTATCGATTAATTGACTATGATTTAATTTGGTTTAGGCTTGGGTGTACGAGAGAATGCCTTCTCTAGGTGTACGACGTAGTTTAGAAATGTTTCCTCGCTTGTTTCGGTGGATGGACAGCAAAATCCCATTGAACGAGGAAAAAGCTGAATTATTGCTGAAATCCATAGATTCAACGAAGGTAATTGTTTGATATAATGAATTGAATTGCTCATTTCAATTTCATGGTTTCACTGACAACATTTTTTGTGATTTTATAATTTATAGGTCTTGCCGATATATCCTTTTCCCGAGGAGAAGAAATTGGACGTAAGTAGTTTGACCTTTTGCCAAATACTTTTTTTGGAATATGGATAATTGACTGAAAAGTTCAAACCATTAATTAATAGTTTACTCAACCATAGGTGTTGAAAGTGGCTGACGGTACTACCGATGTAGTAAGATCAGAAGTTGTGAGAAAAAAAGTTGTTGTGAGTAATAATCGAATGTGTTTTGAATTAGGATATGGTAGTGTTAGGCGTCTTAGGAAGACAAAGATTGTGATTGAAAAAGAAATGATGGATGTTGGAGCAGAATTTAAATTGCAGAGCAAAAATGAGGTTGGATTTGTGACCAAAGAAGATGATCCTATTGAGAGAAATGATGGGCATGAGAATACTGAGACAAATGAGGAGAATGAGAATATGAAGAGAGATGAGAATTTTGAGAGAAATGTTGAGGATGATAATATAGAGAACAGTGAAGGTAATGTGCATATTTTCAGAAACGAGGATGAAGAGAATATTGTAAAAAATGAGAAAGAAATGATTGAAGCTGTTGGAAGTTCATCTGAGATTGGATCGTCTAATGACCATGACAATTACAGTGATCTTAATTTTGTGGTGCAAAATGTTATAAACAAAATTAAGAATGATGTGGGATTTGATAAAAATGATGGAACAGTTGAGGAAAGGAAAAGTGTGAGTTGTGTTGGTACCAGTAAAGCAGAGATCATGACCAGCTTTCAATCGTCAATCGTGAATACAGTAAGAACAAGGGTTGACCGCAAGAAGAAAAGGAAAGCTTCGATCTTTGTGACGCCGCCCAGTTCATCGCCAAGACCTAAGAGAAAGGGTCAAAACGGGTTTGAAATTCTCTTCATCATTTTTATTTTGGTTTTATGTATTTCCACACACTAACAATTTTTTGTTCTTTTCTATTGTGGTTCATAGTGTATTCGTTTGAAGGAAAAGTGCATTGTAGATGTTGATGAGAATGCTAAGAGTCCAATGAAAGATGATCTACATGAATTCAAAGGTAGGACCGATTACTGTGGACATAAGGAAGCAAGTGATGAAGAGAAACAAATTTTGACATACTATCTTTTGATGGAGGAATTGGAGTACGCTTATATTTAATGATTTTTTTCATAACTATTGTTGAATTTATAGATTCAAAAAACATTAACTTTTTGTTTTTTATGTAGTGTTGTAATTTGGGAAGACGAAAGTATGATGTTAGATGGTCGAAAATTTTGCCACTTTGTCTTTGGCAAACCCGTTGATTTCGAAATCATAAATGTTTATATGCGAATTATGCAAGCAAAAAGTAAGGAATATGGATCTGAAATATATTGTGTGGACACAACGGTTCAGGTTCGTCTTTGCACCCCGATTATGTACGTTTTATTTTCTTTTTTGACCAAATAAGAAGTATGATATTTTTGCAATCTTTGTTCTGCAGAGAGAAATTTTTAATAGACTAAAAGAATATGGGAGTAGACGTAAGTTGCGGAGCGGTGATTATGGAGATTTTATTGCAAGCTTGACATCTGCGACTAGGGAAAGATTGAAGCACTTAAACGAGGAGCTATTTACAAGATGCAAGTACATCATTTTTCCATTGAATGATAGGTGGCATTGATTTTTGCTTGTGTATAAAACTGCAGAAGGTGTGTTCAGTATATGGAATTCCTTGCATGATCCATACGCATCTGGCACCACAAATGTTTTTGTGAGTATTAGTACGACCCTATTTGAATGTTTAAATATAATATTAAGAATGAAATCTTGTAACTTTTAAATTTTGATAGGTATCATTTTTGTCTGGATACATGCGGTTCCAATCTGGTTTTGTCTTAGCCAATGAGGAAGTGGTGACAGAAAAGTGTCGCTATCAAGGTCCAGCACTTGAGTGTGGTGTCTATGAACTTATGTGGACCGAATGCTTGGCTAAAGACACAGAGGAAATCTGGGCGTATCAAAGGGATGTGAATATGAATGCTTATCGATCTCGTGTTGCAGCTACCATTTTATCCGATAAGAATGGATTGTTGAAAACCATTTAACTTGTTTGTTATATTGGTGGTGATTAAGTTTGGATAATTTTGTTGGTTGAAAACTTACACACCTTTTGAAAGACAAATCCTTGTAATTGTGGTTAATGATTATGTTTTGATGCGAAGTTCTTTTTTGAAATGGTAATTCCAAGTCTTTTCCTATTTATGTCGTACATTTGTGACATTTATGTAGTTACACGATAGAGTTATGTAACGACAATTGACAAGTTAATCAAAGTACAAAATTGAGTAATTCCGGAACAATTATATCATAATAAGGTACATAACTAGCTGAGTAATAAATACATTTTAGAAGTTTCCTGACTTGTTACATCAGCCGCTAAGCAAAAACTTAATTGAAGATGCAAACTAAACAAAAAAAAACTCATGTTTATGAGTTTAGACACCAATATTCATAATTTAAGGAATAAAGCAGAAAGAAGAACAAATTTGATGTATCATGTATGTATTCAGATATCGCCGTCATTAGCATCCTCATGCTCATCATTTAGGGGCATCTCCGCTGCGGCGAACCGTGGCGGCCACTGTGGATGGGGTGGTTAAACAAGTAGAAATATGTGATCTAGTTCTACTTCCCAATTTCGCAGATATATAAAATCTTCCAGGTTCAGCAGATGCACTAAAACAAGCCGCATATGCGGTGATTCATTCGTTTTATTCTCTGCAACCTCACGCAGATGCGTGAGTTTTACCCGCAGATGCGCCCCTAGCTTCTTAAATTCTCTGCCTGTTTCCGCTTCTGCACCATATTTTCATGCATATGCGGTCATTTGTATCTTCAATTCTCTGCCATTTACCGCATCTGCACTTTCTTTTACCGCATATGCGTTCCTTGTTTTCCAAGATTTCTGCCCTTTGCCGCTTCTGCACAGATTTCTCATGCATATGCACCCCTAGCTTCTTCAAAACTCTGCCTGTTTCTGCTTCTGCACCATATTTTCATGCATATGCGGTAATTTGTATCTTCAATTCTCTGCCATTTACTACATCTGCACTTTCTTTTACCGCATATACGTTCCTTGTTCATCTTTTTAGTTCTTTTATCTTTTCCAGTTCACAATTTGTCAAATAGTCGGATACTCATGTAAATCATAAAAATATATTTCATCATTGTTAGTTCATTCCATTTCTTTTCATGACTTTGTATTTACAACCAACAACAACTTCACTCGACAAACAAAACAAAAATACAAACTTAAAACTCCACATGAACTGAACTCAACTCAAACATACTCACTTTCATAAAATCTAAATCACCCCCCCAAACTTAAACCAAATCATTGTCCCGAATGATTTAAATCAGTAAACAAAACGAGGGACATGTACCTCTAGGTACCGAGCATTAGGACTCGGTACCATCATCATCAGACTTGTCATTTGAAGACCATGGTGGTGGCGGTGGATATGGCACATTGGTAGGAGGGAAATTCTGAGCGAGTGCCGCATTTAAATCATGCACATATGCCATGTGATCTCGCATTCTCTTCAATTTCTTATGCATTTGCATTTCCAAAGCATCGAAGCGGCCAGAATAGTCACTCCCTTGAGCATCATGTGAAGGAAGTGCTGTTGACGGATGAATCAGTGGAGGGGTAGGCTCAGACGGCTGTGGTGGGGGCTGTGCAATATCGGCCTGCTGTGTCTGCTTATGTTTATCCCTTTTCAATGGCCCGACAAGAACAATAGGAGCACGAGTAGGATGAAGTTGCTCAGTGGCATCCCAAGTCACTCCAGCATAACAACAAAGATCCGTAATCAATGAAGCATGGACTAAGCTGCTAAGAGGAGATTTTTTACTAGCAGCGTAAATGTATTGCTGAAGCACTTTACCCGCATTAACCGTCCTTCCTGTGACTAGGCAGTACACCAAACTAGCCCTTTCCATCGTAATTTCAAAAGTGTGACCTGATGGCAACATGCGTGCGGTGACAAACTCATGCCAATTATTGGCATCCCGGTTAAGAAATCTGGAGTACAATGTAACAGGGACACCTTTCTTATTCAATTTCCATTCGGCACCCTCAATACAAAGTGCCTGTAGCATGGCAGCGGCTGGGAACTCATTCTGAGTGAAAAGCTGATAATCGTCAAATGCAACCTTCGGCATTTGATACATTGTGTTGATAGTTTGATCATCAAACGCCACCATTTTCCCTCGCACTTTCACTTTGTATTCATCATGTTTCACCATTAGATTGGCATAGAACTCCCGAACAATAGACATGACAGCCTCGGAAGGTTGTTTGACGAATGCTTGCCAATTACGTCGCCGTGCTTCAATCAAAGTTTTAGCGTTTAAGTCCCTCATATCCATTTCCCGCTCCTTATGCATACTTTTGAGCGACAATTCAACAAAATTTGCCGCCGCGGCAGCATTCCAAAACCTATTTTTATCAAAAGATGGTTGTCCTGAAGATGACGAGGCCGATCCTTTTCCTTTTGTTTTTGGTGGCATCCTTGCACTCAATTCAACCAATTATCACAAAATAACCCACTAATCACAAGCAACAAGTGCACAATAAAGATTTCAACAACTCAGCCCTTCACACTCTCTTATACAATTTATCAAACACCTTGTGTACGTGAGGCTAACTATATTTTCCTTCACAATTACTCAATAACAATTCAACCAACATAAGAGGGATAGCCAAGTACCTACTTTGATGTAGTACACTCGGGCAAAAGCAGAGGCAATTCGGAGACTTTTGTGTAGAGTTTTCACACGATGGCTTCGACCGGAGAGAGTGAAGTATTGCAATTGTCAAGTTTGGATTCCGGAATAATTCTTGAGCACTGGCCGGACCATGAGCTTGGCAAGAGTAGATCATGATTTTGAGGATATTGGGGGCGTGAAGGTGGAGTTAGGGATTTTAAAAGTGAAGATGGTCGCTTCTACGGAATTTTGTACAAGAAAATAAAGAAAACTTAAATTTGCGCTGAAATATTGAAAGAACTAACGAGAGTACATATTTCAGAAAATTAGGTACAGCCAACCTACCATAAAGTACAAACGACCGATAATAAATTACATAACGTCGTAAAACAAGCACAATGGAATAAAGTGAGACTTGAGGAATTTCATGTCTAAGTTATTAAAATCATTTGGTATCTACTAAATATAGTATAATTGACGTTTAATCACAAGCATAGCCTCCGATTTATTCACTACGTTGAGGAGGTGAATATAGGACATGCATGTGCACTTTGGTTAGTGAATAAAATTCCTAGGAAAATAAATATGCACTAAACAATAAAAATTGAAAAAACTAACGAGAGTACATATTTCAAAAAATTAGGTACAGCCAAGCCTATCATAAAGTACAAACGACCGATAATAAAGCATATAACGTCGTAAAACAAGCACATTGGAATAAAGTGAGACTTGAGGAATTTCATGTCTAAATTATTAAAAGAATTTGGTATCTACTAAATACAGTATAACTGACGTTTAATCACAAGCATAGCCTCCGATTTATTCACTACGTTGAGGAGGTGAATATAGGACATGCATGTGCACTTTGGTTAGTGAATAAAATTTCTTGGAAAATAAATATGCACTAACCAATAAAAATTAAAAGAACTAACGATAGTACATATTTCAGAAAATTAGGTACAGCCAAGCCTAACATAAAGTACAAACGACCGATAATAAAATACATAACGTCGTAAAACAAGCACATTGGAATAAAGTGAGACTTGAGAAATTTCATGTCTAAATTATTAAAAGCATTTGATATCTACTAAATATAGTATAACTGACGTTTAATCACAAGCATAGCCTCCGATTTATTCACTACGTTGAGGAGGTGAATATAGGACATGCATGTGCACTTTGGTTAGTGAATAAAATTCCTTGGCAAATAAATATGCACTAACCAATAAAAATTGAAAGAACTAACGAGAGTACATATTTCAGAAAATTAGGTACAGCCAAGCCTACCATAAAGTACAAACGACCAATAATAAAGTATATAACGTCGTAAAACAAGCACATTGGAATAAAGTGAGACTTGAGAAATTTCATGTCTAATTTATTAAAAGCATTTGTTATCTACTAAATATAGTATAATTGACATCTAATCACAAGCATAGCCTCCGATTTATTCACTACGTTGAGGAGGTGAATATAGGAGATGAATGTGCACTTTGGTTAGTGAATAAAATTCCTTGGCAAATAAATATGCACTAACCAATAAAAATTGAAAGAACTAACGAGAGTACAGATTTCAGAAAATTAGGTACAGCCAAGCCTACCATAAAGTACAAATGACCGATAATAAAGTACATAACGTCGTAAAACAAGCACATTGGAATAAAGTGAGACTTGAGGAATTTCATGTCTAAGTTATTAAAAGCATTTGGTATCTAATAAATATAGTATAATTAACGTCTAAACACAAGCATAGCCTCCGATTTATTCACTACGTTGAGGAGGTGAATATAGGACATGCATGTGCACTTTGGTTAGTGAATAAAATTCCTTGGCAAATAAATATGCACTAACCAATAAAAATTGAAAGAACTAACGAGAGTACATATTTCAGAAAATTAGGTACAGCCAAGCCTACCATAAAGTACAAAAGACCGATAATAAAGTACATAACGTCGTAAAATAAGCACATTGGAATAAAGTGAGACTTGAGAAATTTCATGTCTAAGTTATTAAAAGCATTTGGTATCTAATAAATATAGTATAATTGACATCTAATCGCAAGCATAGCCTCCGATTTATTCACTACGTTGAGGAGGTGAATATAGGACATGCATGTGCACTATGGTTAGTGAATAAAATTCCTTGGCAAATAAATATGCACTAACCAATAAAAATTGAAAGAACTAACGAGAGTACATATTTCAGAAAATTAGGTACAGCCAAGCCTATCATAAAGTACAAACGACCGATAATAAAGTACATAACGTCATAAAACAAGCACATTGGAATAAAGTGAGACTTGAGGAATTTCATGTCTAAGTTATTAAAAGCATTTGTTATCTACTAAATATAGTATAATTGACATCTAATCACAAGCATGCCTCCGATTTATTCACTACGTTGAGGAGGTGAATATAGGAGATGCATGTGCACTTTGGTTAGTGAATAAAATTCCTTGGTAATAAATATGCACTAACCAATAAAAATTGAAAGAACTAACGAGAGTACATATTTCAGAAAATTAGGTACAGCCAAGCCTACCATAAAGTACAAACGACCAATAATAAAGTATATAACGTCGTAAAACAAGCACATTGGAATAAAGTGAGACTTGAGAAATTTCATGTCTAATTTATTAAAAGCATTTGTTATCTACTAAATATAGTATAATTGACATCTAATCACAAGCATAGCCTCCGATTTATTCACTACGTTGAGGAGGTGAATATAGGAGATGAATGTGCACTTTGGTTAGTGAATAAAATTCCTTGGCAAATAAATATGCACTAACCAATAAAAATTGAAAGAACTAACGAGAGTACAGATTTCAGAAAATTAGGTACAGCCAAGCCTACCATAAAGTACAAATGACCGATAATAAAGTACATAACGTCGTAAAACAAGCACATTGGAATAAAGTGAGACTTGAGGAATTTCATGTCTAAGTTATTAAAAGCATTTGGTATCTAATAAATATAGTATAATTAACGTCTAAACACAAGCATAGCCTCCGATTTATTCACTACGTTGAGGAGGTGAATATAGGACATGCATGTGCACTTTGGTTAGTGAATAAAATTCCTTGGCAAATAAATATGCACTAACCAATAAAAATTGAAAGAACTAACGAGAGTACATATTTCAGAAAATTAGGTACAGCCAAGCCTACCATAAAGTACAAACGACCGATAATAAAGTACATAACTTCGTAAAACAAGCGCATTGGAATAAAGTGAGACTTGAGGAATTTCATGTCTAAGTTATTAAAAGCATTTGGTATCTACTAAATATAGTATAATTGACGTTTAATCACAAGCATAGCCTCCGATTTATTCACTACGTTGAGGAGGTGAATATAGGAGATGCATGTGCACTTTGGTTAGTGAATAAAATTTTTTGGCAAATAAATATGCACTAACCAATAAATATTGAAAGAACTAACGAGAGTACATATTTCAGAAAATTAGGGGACAACCAAGCCTACCATAAAGTACAAATGACCGATAATAAAGTACATAACGTCGTAAAACAAGCACATTGGGTAATAGTTACTTAAATTTAGTGGCAAATAATAAGTTGACAATAAATATTGAAAGACATAACTAGAGTACATATTTAAGAAAATAAGGTACATCCAAGTCAGTATTTAAGTACATATGACCGATAATAAAGTACATATCATGGTAAACCAAGAACATTGCAACAAAGCAAGACTTGTTGAATTTCATGTCTAAGATAGTAAAACCATTTGGTATATACTCAATATAGTATAATTTACGCATAATCACAAGCATTTTCTCGGATTTATTCATTAAGTTGATGAGGTGAAAATAGGACATGCATGTGCACTTTGGGTAATAGTCACTAAAATTTAGTGACAAATAATAATTTGACAATAAATATTGAAAGACCTAACTAGAGTACATATTTAAGAAAATAAGGTATATCCAAGTCAGTATTTAAGTACATATGACCGATAATAAAGTACATATCATGGTAAACCAAGAACGTTGCAACAAAGCAAGACTTGTTGAATTTCATGTCTAAGATAGTAAAACCATTTGGTATATACTCAATAGAGTATAATTTCATGTATGTTGTACCATATATCGATCGATCGAATCATTTATAAATGAAATCTCGACAATTATACCTTACTGTAGTGTATGTTGTACCATATGTGTAGATTGAGTGAACCTGATTTCTTAGTATATGTACTAATATTCAGTAAACAAATCCGACATGTGTTGGTCATTTATCAAACTAGCCATGTGTGCACAAAAAAACCATCATCCATGTTAATGTTTTCAGCAACACCAAATAACAACACCATCAAGGTTAAACGTCAACGATAACAAGCATATCAATAAGTTGTGCACAATACAAACACAAGAACCATCTAGGCAACGCTAAACCATAAATAACTAGAACTCCACAAACTTCGGACTAAAATGTCTAAGAACTGAAACCATTAAACTAAAACTAAACCACAAATCCACCACTGGAACGCGTATGCTTCCTAGCAGGCAAATCCACGATCAATTGCCCTTCCTCTCTCCTTTTTCTGCTGCAAAAATGTAAAAAAAGTAATTAGTTATCAATACTTCGTAATAATAATATATAATAAGAAAGGATGTCGACAAGTAAATCATTATAAGTAGACTCAATATTGAGATACTGTTCCAATTAACCATATAAACCTATTCTATAGCTTCTTTGCAACTATGTCTGTTGTGCCCTGGCTTATGACAACGACCACACTTTGACACACGTGTTTCAACTTGAGATGGAATCCTCTTAGTCCTTCTACAACCTGGTTGACTTCGTATATCCGGAGCATTGATTACAGATCCTTCATCATTGTTGTTCTCATACATGTCAAATGTCGGTATGGGATTGATCATTCCTTTATATGCTTGACGATACATTTCAATATGGAAATACCGATCACAAAAGGCATATAACGACATTGACTTTGATTTAATAGCTGCACAAGCATGCTTGCACGGAAGCATATTAATCTTCCAAGATTTGCATGAACAAGTCCATTCATTCAAATCAACCGCAAATGATTTATTACCATCAACTACCTCAAATTTCCAACCACATGATTTGTTAATACTCAAGTTTTTGGATTCAATATATGTGCTAGCTAGAGCCTTCTCCTTCTTCGGGCTTAATTCTTGAACCATGACCGATGTTGTTTCCCGTCGTCTGTGCATCATGTTCATGATTTGCACACGTACATGATCCACCATAGAAACAATTGGAAGATGACGAGCTGGTTTAACCCAATTGTTCCAACATTCGGCAATGTTATTATTTATTACACCCAATCGCCTACCAGGAAACAAAGCATTTGCCCAACTTTGTGGATCAGAACTTGTGATAAAAGTACTAGCACGAGGCATGGATTCCAAAATATTATTAATGTGGCGTGTAAATTCTTGTTGTGAAGGGGCATATGCAGCTTTCTTGAACACAGATGACCAATGTTTTTTGTTGTGCAGCGGATAACTTCGCAAGACCTTCAATTACAAGAAAGTTAACACATTTATATGACCATCAATAAATAATACTATGTGAAGATTTCAAACAAAAATTTAAATTACTTACTAACCTGCTTCACAAAATTATCCACCAAGTGCCTCAAACAATACGCATGGTGACTTCCCGAAAATAATAGCTTAACAGCCTTGATAATACCGGGATGTCTATCTGAGAAAAAAGTGAACTTTTCAAACACCATGATATGTTGCAAAACAAGGACACCTCTCAAATGAAAACAAAACCATTCCCAATTCGAATCATTCTCAGCATCCACTACAGCGTATGCCAATGTAAAAAGATCATCATTGGCATCTTTTGCCACTTCAAGTAGGATACTACCTTTATATTTGTTCTTAATATGAGTTCCATCGAGAAAAATCATTGGTCTACAACCAGTAGCAAAACCAACTGCACATGCATTAAAACAAAGGAATAACCGTTTGAATTTATTGGTTACTACATCAATCTCACAATCTGCCACACTACCAGGATTTGTTTCTCTAACTGCACGGCAATACCATCTCAATTTGTCATAACACCCCTTATCTGTGCCATGGAGATCATGCATAGATAATTCCTTGCCCTTCCAAGCCTTGTGATACTCTAAATCTACTCCAAAATCTCTGTGTACATCTTTCACCATTGCACAGGGATGGTAAGATGGCTTTCCCCTCAATTTATTCTTCATCAAATCTGCGACCCAAGCTGAATCAGCTCTTGGATGTCCTCTACCAGATAAATTGTGTAGTAGCCCGTACCCGAAATCATTGATTAAGTGTTAATCAATTCATTAATCCTACTAATTAAGAGTAAACATGATTAAGGGAACTCTTAATGGGTTAACGGAGTCCGGAATTAGATTCAGAACACTTGAAAATGGTTTGAGGGTCATCGAGATCGGAGGCTCCGAAGTCAAGGTTCGAACGGTCCGAAGTCAGGGTTCGGACGATCCGATGAGTGGTTCGGACGCTCCAAATGTGCTGCCAACAGTCGTCATGGATGACGTCATCATGCTGACATAATATCGGGTTCGGACGACCCGAACGTGTTCGGACGACCCGAAGTCCAGTTCGGATGATCCGAACTCCGTCTATAAATAGGGGGTGCCGAGCTCATTTTTGAGTGCACCGATCCCTCTCTTCTCTCTCGATTCCTTAGACTTCTAACTCAGATCTAGGGAATTCTAGGCGTCCCGTCAGGAATCCGGAGGTGGCATAGCGATCCAGGCATCGTAGCGGAGTTGTGGCCTAGTTTTGAGGCACTCGACAGCAAAGGGCTAACGACGGACGAAGGTATAGCTTTTGCTTCCTAAAAATATTTAGGAGTATGCTTTAGCTTAGTTAAGGCTTTTAGAGCGCTATAATGATAGTAGTATCATTTGGCAGTGTAGCGCGGATTATAGGCGTGGACCTAGGACTGATAGCACTTGCCTAGTATTTGAGGTACGAAAGTACTGTTCGAGATATCCTGACTGAGTATGCATGTATTATGTGACTGCATGATTTATATGTCATTGATTTATGCTGCATTCATTTGCATACTGAGCTATCTCCTTCGAGATGTCTGTTAGTAGGGTTTTTCCCTATCCTATTAGTGGTTGGACTTCCATCGATTTGGGTCCGGCATATCCACTGGTATTATGTTATGGGAGCCACCTCCTGAAGCGATGGCACAACGTGCTACATACCAAGGCCCGGTCTGTCTTTGTACCTGATCCTTGACCTCGAGTTTATAGGGAGTTCACTTTTCATGCATGTATACTCATACTCTCGTACTGAGCGTTTTATGCTCATGTCTCGTACTCTGTGTTCTGGACACCCTATTCCATGGGGCAGGTTTGCGATTGGACGAGGCGGATGGATCCAAGAGGGGCTAGTCAGTGGTTGGCCAGCTGGAGCTTCGTCTAGGTTTTTATTTCTGTTGTTTTGGGTTGATACAGCTATTTGATTTGGTTGTATAATATTCGGATAAATTACAGATTCCTTTCCTTGGGATTGTATTTGTTTATGGTTTCCGCAAGATTATTTTGATATCTGTTTAATTAAGTTAATTGCATGCCTAAGTTCTGTTTAGTAGGTGCTCCAGATAAAGGTCACTACATTTATGGTATCAGAGCATGCAAAAGTATTCTTGGGATTTAGTCTCATCATGAGGTATTTTTGTAGATGGAAAACTACGATGATAAGAGTAGCCACGGAAGTGGAGGCGGTCGTTGGGGCGATGCCGACCGAGAGCGTCGTCGAGAACGGCATCATCGTCATCATGACGACGAGCATTTCACTGTGCGTCGATTCTTAGCTATGGGTCCTACGCCCTTAGTTGGAGGTGAGTCTCCGGAGGATGCGGAGAACTGGTTAGACCGCATAGAGATGACTTTTCAGACTTTCCACTGCACCGAGGAGCAGAAGATGGAGACCCTGGGTTATCTTCTGGATGGACGTGCGCGCAGGTGGTGGAGGTTTACTTCTGCATCTTTTGTTGCGGCGAGAGGAGTGGCCACCTGGGCCGAGTTCCGCATAGCTTTTCAGAAGCTGTATTTTCCTCCTGCACTCCGTCAGTCGAAGGCAGGCAAGCTACTGAGTCTGCGACAGGGAGCCATGTCTATCGATGAGTATCAGCAGAAGTTCTTTGATCTGCTATCCTATTGCCCCGAGATCGCTGATTGCTCTGGGATGAAGTATAATCTGTTCCTTCAGGGCCTTAACCCTAAGATCCATGACCATGTGGCGGTTGGCGATGACATGTCCTACGAGGGTTTGGTGAGCCGTTGTCACCAGGCGGAGGACAGCTGTAGTGACCTTGCATGGTATCACCTACTAACTGGCAACTAATAGCATGCATTAAACTTAATACAGCAAAATAACTTAACAGAGTAAGACATGCGGAAACAAAACCATAATTTACATATCAGCTTAGTAACATAATCCAGACTTAAATCTGTAATGATACAACCAAATTGAAATCTTAAACAGTAAACATTATACAGCTATATTGAATCCTGCTGTATAATAAAATCCTCAAGGCTCCTGCCCCCTAGTCCTGCCTTGAACTACCAGCTCCGTCCATCCTGCGACCTGCCCCATAGAATAGGGTGTCCAAGATAACAACTAGGACGTGAGCGCTACGCCCAGTACATAGACATGAGTAAACATATGTATATAATGCATGCAACATGATGACTGGTACAGGGTCATCTGAAAAGTCATGCTCAGAACCGGCGCCATATGAGTGCTGCCACCGCACGGATCAACCTCTGGGTGCAACCACACTCGTCTAGTACACCAGAGTAGACAGACATAAATGCCCCCGCCGTCGCGGTACTCTCAGTGACAGACTATCGAGTATAGAGCTGAGCGGCTCTATAATCAGGTATAACAAGGTATAGGCTCAACGTGTATATGCACATGACATATGAGTATAGAAAATGGTAAAACATACATCATGCCATATAATAATGCCAAATAAATGCAACATATAAACATATATACTCGCTGGCAATCTCAGTCAATGTGTACGTACCTCTAGGCTAGTTCAAGTAAAGTAGATCCTAGGTTCCAAGCCTATATTCAAAAGTTCACCGTATCACTACATAAATTCTATAAGCCTTAACTAAGCTAATAAGTACTCCCAAAACTTAAATAGATTCCCGGACCATACCTTCGTCCGTAGTTAGCCCTTTGGAGTCGCTAGTCCCGGATGACTATAACCACCCCTTGGTTATTCCAGAACCTCTATTATAACCGATAGGGCCCTCAAGTGTATAACTCACACTATATAACTGAAGAAGGAAACTCGGGAATTCGTAATTCAGAAATGAATCTGAGAAGCCCTATTTATAGGCAAATTTCTCGGCCAGGATCGGAAATTCCGATTTCGAGATCGGAGCTTCCGATCCAGCTCATTGCGTGCATGTCTGCCACGCCAGGATCGGAACTTCCGATCTACGATCGGAGCTTCCGATCTGCTCTATGACCGACACTTGTCAAAACTCGCGACTGAGTCATCGATCATTTCTGGCAGCTGGGGATCGGAACTTCCGTTCCAGGATCGGAGCTTCCGTTCCGATCGGAGCTTACTATCCGGGATCGGAGCTTACTATCCGGGATCGGAACTTACTATCCGGCCCAAAATGAAAAAGCCCAAATTTTACTTCTGAAGTCCAATAACACTCCGAAATTGGTTAAATACCAACCCTTAATCATGTTTAACATATTATTATCTTAAAATGGTATCTGGGTTACTACATTCTCCCCACCTTTAGATATTTCGCCCGCGAAATAACATCTAAAGATAAATCAAGATAACAATATGAAACATCAAACCATGTCTTATTACAACAACGGTAATTACATCTTACATGGTAATCAAAAATATAAAGCAAACAACTCAGGATATTCCGCTCGCATACGACTCTCAGTTTCTCAAGTTGCTTCTTCAACGCCTCGGCGCTGCCACTGTACCATCACAAGTGGTATAGTCTTGTTCCGAAGAATTTTCTCCTTCCTGTCTAGGATACAGATTGGTCGTTCAACAAAAGACAGATCTGGCTCTAGCTGAATATCAGTAGACTGAATCACATGAGATTCATCAGCTATGTACTGTCGAAGCAACGACACATGAAAAACATTGTGTATACTGGAAAGAGATGGCGGTAAAGCCAAACGATAAGCAACATCTCCGATCTTCTCCAGTATCTGGAAAGGCCCAATGTAACGAGGAGACAACTTGCCTTTCACACCGAATCTCATCACCTTCCTGAAAGGTGATACTCGCAGAAAAACATATTCACCAGGCTCAAACTGAAGTGGCCTGCGGCGAATATTCGCATAACTGGCTTGTCTATCTTGAGCAACTTTGATCCTATGCTTGATCAAATCTACCTTGTCTACAATCTGCTGTACCAATTCAGGACCCTCGACTTGCCGTTCCCCGACTTCATCCCAGAATAACGGAGTACGACACCGTCGACCATACAATGCCTCAAATGGTGACATATCAATACTACGATGATAACTGTTATTGTAGGCAAATTCAATCAAAGGTAACTGATCCTGCCAAGATAAGCCAAAATCCATAACAGAAGAACGTAGCATATCCTCCAGCGTACGAATAGTGCGCTCTGACTGCCCGTCAGTCTCCGGATGATACGCCGTGCTCAAACTCAGAGTGGTACCCAACGCTTGCTGAAAACTACCCCAAAAACGTGAAGTAAATCGCGGATCTCTATCACTAACAATACTCACTGTAATCCCATGTAATCGCACAATCTCTTGGATATATAAGCGTGCCATGCGATCATAAGAATACTCCCGATTATAAGGAATGAAATGTGCTGATTTTGTCAAACGGTCAACGACAACCCAGATAGCATCACACTGACGTGAAGTCATAGGCAAATAGGTAACAAAATCCATAGTCACGTGCTCCCACTTCCATTCGGGAATCTCAAGATTCTGTAGTAATCCACCTGGTCGTCGATGTTCAGCCTTGACCTGTTGACAAACCAAACATCTCGAAACAAATTGATACACACTTCGCTTCATCCCCTTCCACCAGAATCTAGTTCGCAAGTCCTTATACATTTTCATACTTCCAGGATGAACGGATAATCGACTCCTGTGAGCTTGAGATAGAATATCATTCCTGAGCTCCGCAACATTAGGTACAACCACTCTATTGGATAGGCACAATAAACCATCTGCCTGAAAATGGAATCCAGATGTATTAACTCCATTGGCTAGACGTGCCAATCGCTGAGTCTTAACATCAGATATCTGAGCATCTTTGATCCGAGAATACAATGCTGGCTCAGATAGAATAGTATACAAACGAATCCCATTCCTCCCTTTCTTGTGCTTGAGCGTAAAACTCAATGAACAGCACTCTTGAATCATATAAGATATTTCATTAGTCTGAAGTGCAGACAGTCTCACCTGCCGACTCAAGGCATCAGCAGTAAGATTAGCAGAACCTGGATGATATTTGATTTCACAATCATAATCCTTCAGGAGATCCATCCAGCGTCTCTGTCGCATATTCAACTCTTCCTGAGTGAATAAATACTTCAAACTCTTGTGATCCGTAAATATCTCAAATTTCTCGCCATAAAGATAATGTCTCCAAATCTTGAGCGCAAATACAATGGCGGCTAACTCGAGATCATGCACTGGATAGTTATTCTCATGCGTCTTCAGCTGTCGAGAAGCATAGGCAATAACATGTCCATGCTGTGTCAACACACATCCCAACCCCTGATCAGAGGCATCAATATAAACAACATAACCTCCTGATCCAGAAGGTAGAGCTAGCACAGGTGCAGTAGTAAGACGTCTACGCAGCTCGTGAAACGACTCCTCACAATCCGAGGACCAAATGAAGGCAACATCTTTCCGTGTAAGCTGAGTCAAAGGCCTTGCCAACTGTGCAAAATTCTCGATGAACCGACGGTAATATCCAGCTAGACCCAAGAAACTACGAATCTCAGCAACCGTCGTCGGTCGAGACCAGTTCAGCACTGCCTCTATCTTACTAGGATCAACAGATATCCCTTCATTAGAAATCACATGACCGAGAAATACTACCCGATCAAGCCAAAATTCACACTTGCTCAATTTCGCATATAGCTGCTTATCTCGTAACGTCTGTAGAACAATCCTCAAATGCTGTGCATGCTCATCCTTGTCATGAGAATAGACAAGAATATCATCTATGAAGACGATGACAAATCTATCCAGATAATCTCGAAATACCTGATTCATCAGATTCATGAAGACTGCCGGTGCATTCGTCAAACCGAATGGCATCACTAGAAATTCATAATGCCCGTATCTGGTCCTGAAAGCAGTCATAGATATATCTGAGTCTCGTACCCGCATCTGATGGTATCCAGATCTCAGATCTATCTTCGAATAAACAGAAGTACCCTGTAGTTGATCGAACAGATCATCAATCCGCGGCAAAGGATACTTATTCTTGATGGTGACACGATTCAACTGCCTGTAATCAATACATAATCGCATCGATCCATCTTTTTTCTTGACAAACAAAACAGGTGCTCCCCATGGAGAAACACTCGGACGAATATATCCCTTATCAAGCAGATCTTGCAACTGCTGTTTCAATTCCCTCATCTCTGACGGTGCTAGACGATAAGGTGCTCGGGATATAGGCGTAGTTCCTGGTACTAGATCAATACCAAATTCAACCTCTCGAACCGGAGGAAAACCAGGAATCTCATCAGGGAATACGTCAGGAAACTCGCTGAAAACCGGTAGCTGATCAATACCCGTACTACTCATGGACATATCAACTGTATAGATGAGGTAGCCCTCCCCACCTGACTCCAAGACATGACATGCCTTCAGAGCCGAAACAAGTGGCATCGGAGGTCGCGCACCCTCACCATAAAAGTACCAGCTATCACCCTCAACGGGATGAAACTGTACCAGACGCTGATAACAATCCACAGTAGCGTGATACAAAGTCAGCATATCTATTCCCAATATACAATCAAAATCTGTCATCGCTAATATCATCAAATTAGCTATTAACACATTACCCTCAAACTCCAGAAGGCAACCCATCACTAGACGCTTAGTTACTATCTCTTGCTCCAACGGAGTAGATACAACTAAATTCATATCTAATGATACATAAGGTAATCTATGTCTCTTAACGAAGCAACTAGAAATAAAGGAATGCAATGCTCCAGTATCAATTAATACAAGTGCAGGAATACCACATAACAAGAAGTTACCTGCCAACATGCGATCGCTTCCTTCAGTAGCCTGCTCCTGAGACAGAGCAAACACCTGCCCTTGAGTCTGGGGACGATAACCAGAAGAACTCTGTGGTGCTGGCTGCTGACGTGGAACAATAGAAGCCTAAGATCCAACCTGTGATCCCGATCCACTAGCAGAACCCATACGTTGAGGACAATCTCTCCGCAGATGTCCCTGCTGACCACAAATATAACACGCCCCAGTAGCTCTCCGACATGAAGCTGCAGGATGCTTCCCACCACAGTGGCTACAAAACTCCTCCTTCTTCTTCTTCTTCCCAAAGCGGAAAGTACCTCGTGAACCACGAGAACCAGATGAAGTAGTAGGAGTAGAAGAAGACGTAGGTACAGATGACACAACAGATTGAGCTCGAGGCTCAATAAATCCACTAGGCTGTGCTGGCATCATCAACTGTCCACGCCTGTTGCTAGTCTCCACAAGACGGCAACGGTTCACCAAAGTCTCATAAGACACCGGGTCATCACAGACGACAACCTGAGAGTAGATATCTTGGTTCAGGCCTTGCAGAAAGATATCATACTTCGACGCATCACTCGCATTAATATGAGGACTGAAAGGTAGCAGATCAAGAAATCGCTGCTGATACTGATCAATAGTCATTGATCCTTGCCTCAAAGTAAGCAATTCCATAGATCGTGCTTGGCGAACAGCCGGAGGAAAATATAATTTCTGAAACTCCCGACAGAAATCCCCCCAAGTCACCTGTCCTCTCTCAGTACGTGCCTGAGCAACCTTGGCATCCCACCAAAAACGTGCTCTATCCTCTAGAACGAATTCTAGAACTTCCAGTTTCTGCTCCTCAGTACATTCGAAAGCTCGGAACGTGCTCTCAAGTTTAGACATCCAGCTTCTAGCTTGTTCAGGATTCTCGCCTCCCACTAAGGGTTTCGGTCCTACCTGCATAAACTTATTAATAGTATAGCGACGTCGACCCTCATGAGGACGATGTTGATCATCCTGATGATGATGGCGACGATGATGATGACCACCTCCCTGGCCAACACTACCGTGACTCTCGTCAGCCATATCCTGAAAAGAATTGCACATTAAAACCCCAAATGCGCAAGAATTACTCTAACTAATTCTAAATCCCAAGTACTAATCCCAAAATCTATGCATGCTCTGATACCAAAAATGTAGTGACCCTGCATGGTATCACCTACTAACTGGCAACTAATAGCATGCATTAAACTTAATACAGCAAAATAACTTAACAGAGTAAGACATGCGGAAACAAAATCATAATTTACATATCAGCTTAGTAACATAATCCAGACTTAAATTTGTAATGATACAACCAAATTGAAATCTTAAACAGTAAACATTATACAGCTATATCGAATCCTGCTGTATAATAAAATCCTCAAGGCTCCTGCCCCCTAGTCCTGCCTTGAACTACCAGCTCCGTCCATCCTGCGACCTGCCCCATAGAATAGGGTGTCCAAGATAACAACTAGGACGTGAGCGCTACGCCCAGTACATAGACATGAGTAAACATATGTATATAATGCATGCAACATGATGACTGGTACAGGGTCATCTGAAAAGTCATGCTCAGAACCGGCGCCATATGAGTGCTGCCACCGCACGGATCAACCTCTGGGTGCAACCACACTCGTCTAGTACACCAGAGTAGACAGACATAAATGCCCCCGCCGTCGCGGTACTCTCAGTGACAGACTATCGAGTATAGAGCTGAGCGGCTCTATAATCAGGTATAACAAGGTATAGGCTCAACGTGTATATGCACATGACATATGAGTATAGAAAACAGTAAAACATACATCATGCCATATAATAATGCCAAATAAATGCAACATATAAACATATATACTCGCTGGCAATCTCAGTCAATGTGTACGTACCTCTAGGCTAGTTCAAGTAAAGTAGATCCTAGGTTCCAAGCCTATATTCAAAAGTTCACCGTATCACTACATAAATTCTATAAGTCTTAACTAAGCTAATAAGTACTCCCAAAACTTAAATAGATTCCCGGACCATACCTTCGTCCGTAGTTAGCCCTTTGGAGTCGCTAGTCCCGGATGACTATAACCACCCCTTGGTTATTCCAGAACCTCTATTATAACCGATAGGGCCCTCAAGTGTATAACTCACACTATATAACTGAAGAAGGAAACTCGGGAATTCGTAATTCAGAAATGAATCTGAGAAGCCCTATTTATAGGCAAATTTCTCGGCCAGGATCGGAAATTCCGATTTCGAGATCGGAGCTTCCGATCCAGCTCATTGCGTGCATGTCTGCCACGCCAGGATCGGAACTTCCGATCTACGATCGGAGCTTCCGATCTGCTCTATGACCGACACTTGTCAAAACTCGCGACTGAGTCATCGATCATTTCTGGCAGCTGGGGATCGGAACTTCCGTTCCAGGATCGGAGCTTCCGTTCCGATCGGAGCTTACTATCCGGGATCGGAGCTTACTATCCGGGATCGGAACTTACTATCCGGCCCAAAATGAAAAAGCCCAAATTTTACTTCTGAAGTCCAATAACACTCCAAAATTGGTTAAATACCAACCCTTAATCATGTTTAACATATTATTATCTTAAAATGGTATCTGGGTTACTAAAACAGCATTCGGCAGAACAGGTCTTTTCCTCAGTCAAGGTTTGCTAGTTCTTTGGGTCCCCGTGCCCAATCTTTCAAGAAGTCTGGATCTACTTCTTCTTCCTCTAGCTCTGCTGGAGTTGTTCGTTTTGGTAAGAAGGACAATTGTGATCACTGTGGGAAGAACCATCCATCCGACAAGTGCCGTAGAGCTTCTGGAGCTTGTTTTCGTTGTGGAGGGACTGGTCATATCCGGAGAGATTGTCCATTATCTGGGGGAGGAGGTTCTGGTTCTAGTTCAGGATCTGGTTCTCAGGCCACCATTCAGCAGAGGTCGCAGGGACAGCCTGCTGGGAGTTCTCATTTGAGGCCACGAGCTTTCGGCCCGGTTTTTGCCTTGAGGCATTATCAGGCAGTGGAGGAGAATGAGAAAGTCATCGCAGGTACATTTTTGCTTTATGGTATACCTGCTCTTGTACTTATTGACACTGGTGCATCTCATTCCTTCATTTCTGCACGTTTTGTTAAGAGGCATAAGTTACCATGCATTGCACTAGACGTAGTGATGTCTGTTTCTACTCCGACGGGCCAATCTGCTTTGGCTAAGCGTCTAGTGATGGGTTGCCCTTTAGAGTTCGAAGGGAACATTCTGTTAGCAAATCTCATGGTCCTGGCGATGGACGACTTTGAGTGCATTCTGGGAATAGATATGTTGACTACCTATCGAGCTTCAGTGGACTGCTATCAGAGATTAGTACGCTTTCATCCGGAAGGGAGTGAGAGCTGGTTTTTCTATGGTGAGGGAGCGCGACCCCCGATGCCTTTGGTATCAGCTTTGAGAGCCTGTCGAGCTCTAGAGTCTGGCGGGGAAGGTTACCTTATCTATGCAGTTTATTTGTCCGCTGAGAGTATTGGGATATAGAGCATTCCTGTTGTGGATGAATTCCCAGATGTATTTCCTGATGAGATTCCGGGTTTTCCTCCTACTAGGGAAGTCGAGTTTGGCATAGAGTTGATGCCGGGTACTTCGCCTATTTCTCGAGCACCGTATCGTCTGGCCCCGTCAGAGATGCGTGAGTTGAAGAATCAGCTACAGGATCTTTTGGACAAGGGGTACATTCGTCCTAGTGTATCTCCTTGGGGAGCTCCTGTTCTTTTTGTAAAGAAGAAGGATGGGTCGATACGGCTGTGCATTGACTATCGGCAGCTGAATCGATTCACTATGAAGAACAAGTATCCGTTGCCTCGTATTGATGACTTGTTTGATCAGCTGCAGGACACGTCAGTTTACTCCAAGATTGACTTGAGATCTGGGTATCATCAGTTAAGAGTCCGTGATCAAGACGTAGCCAAGACTGCATTCCGTACTCGCTATGGGCATTACGAATTCCTATTGATGCCATTTGGTTTGACTAATGCGCCGGCTATGTTCATGGATCTGATGAACCGTGTCTTCAAGGAGTATTTGGACAAGTTTGTCGTGGTCTTCATTGACAATATCTTGGTGTATTCGCGTAATATGGAAGAGCATGTTTCTCACTTGCGGTTGGTACTACAGACTCCTCGGGATGAGCAGTTGTACGCCAAGCTGAGCAAGTGTGAGTTCTGGATGGATCGAGTGGTCTTTCTTGGCCATATCATATCCAGGAAGGGGATTTCTGTTGATCCAAGCAAGATTGAAGCGGTACTTAATTGGTCGCATCCGACGACAGTTGCTGAGATCCGTAGTTTTCTGGGTCTAGCAGGGTATTATCATCGCTTTATTCTGAACTTCTCTCAGTTAGCTCGACCTTTGACGCAGCTTACCCGCAAGGGTATGGACTTCGAGTGGTCCTCCGAGTGTGAGGAGAATTTCTATGAGCTTCGACGGCGGTTGACTTCTGCGCCGGTGTTGGCATTACCGTCAGGATCTGGAGGGTATGTGGTATACACTGATGCTTCTCTTCAGGGGTTAGGTTGTGTTCTGACTCAGAATGGGCATGTGATCGCATACGCTTCTAGACAGCTGAAGCTTCACGAGGACAACTACCCAATCCATGATTTGGAGTTAGCAGCCATTGTGTTCGCTTTGAAGATCTGGCGTCATTATCTGTATGGCGAGAAATTTGAGATCTTCCCCGACCATAAGAATCTCAAGTATTTGTTCACTCAGGCGGAGTTGAACATGAGGCAGAGATGTTGGATGGATTTGCTTAAGGACTATGATTGCGAGATTAAGTACCATCTGGGAGCTGCTAATCTCACCGCTGATGCTTTGAGTCGCAAGGTGCGACTATCCACACTTCAGACTTGTTCGATGTCTAGTGCGATCAGTGATTGTTGTACTTCGGGATATACCTTCAAGCATAAGAAAGGTATGCAGAGTATCCAGATGTTTGCGATACTATCTGAGCCAGCTTTGTATTCGCGGATTCGAGATGCTCAGATGTCTGATTCGAAGACCCAGCGTTTAGCTCGTCTAGCTAACGAGGGTAGCTTGTCTGGATTTCATTATCAGTCAGATGGCTTTTTGTGTTTGTCTGGTAGGCTTGTGATTCCGCAGGATGAAGAGTTGCGAGAGGATATTTTGTCTCAGGCGCATCGCACTAAGTTGAGTATTCATCCCGGGAGCAACAAGATGTACAAGGATCTACGTACTCGTTTCTGGTGGAAGGGTATGAAACGCAGTGTTTATCAGTTCGTTTCGAGATGTTTGGTGTGTCAACAGGTCAAGGCAGAGCACCGACGACCTGGAGGATTGCTTCGCAGTCTGCCTATTCCTGAATGGAAATGGGAGTTTATCACAATGGACTTTGTGACCCATTTTCCGTTATCCCCGAGGAACTGTGATGCTATCTGGGTTGTGGTGGACCGACTCACCAAGTCAGCGCATTTCATTTCCTATAGCCGGGAGTACAATGTGGATCGTATGGCTCGGTTGTACATTCAGGAGATCGTTCGACTTCATGGAGTGCTTGTGAGCATTGTCAGCGATCGGGACCCCAGGTTCACTTCTAGATTCTGGGGAGTGTTCAGCGTGCGATGGGTACTACTCTCAGTTTGAGTACTGCCTATCATCCGGAGACTGATGGTCAATCAGAGCGCACTATCCGTACTTTGGAGGATATGCTTAGAGCGTGCGTCATGGATTTTGGTTCAGCCTGGCAGAATCATTTGTCATTGATCGAGTTCGCGTACAACAACAGCTATCATACTAGTATTGGGATGGCACCTTTTGAGGCGTTGTACTGGCGACGTTGTCGTACTCCACTCTTCTGGGAAGAAGTGGGGGAGAGACAGGCTGAGGGACCGGAGTTTATCCAGCAGGCGGTAGACATTGTTGATCAGATCAAGAAACGGATTAAGACTGCACAGGATCGTCAGGCCAGCTATGCTAACACCAAGCATAGGCCTTTGCAGTTCGATGTCGGGGAGAAAGTGTTTCTGAGAGTGTCACCTTTCCGCAAGATTCTCAGATTTGGCCTTAAGGGCAAGTTGTCTCCCAGGTTTATCGGTCCGTTTGAGATCTTGGAGAGCATTGGCGATTTGGCTTATCGACTAGCTTTGCCACCGCATCTTTCCAGTATTCACGACGTGTTCCACGTATCTCTGTTGCGACGTTATGTGGCGGATGAGTCTCATATTCTGCAGTGGTCTGAGATTCAAGTGGATAAGGATTTGACCTATGTTGAGAAACCTATTCGTATCCTGGATTATAAGGATAAGGTTTTGCGGAAAAAAGTCATTCCTTTGGTTTTAGTTCAGTGACAGCGCCGAGGCACTGAGGAAGCTACTTGGGAGCTTGAAGATAGGATGCGTGAAGACCATACTGAGTTGTTTTGATTTCATTCTTTTAGTTGTATTCAGTTGCAAACGCTGTAAACGTTTGATTTGAATAAAGAATGTTTCTGATTTCTGTTTTACATTTAGTACTTAAGATCTGGTTTCGAGGACGAAGCATCTTAAGTGGGGGAGAATGTAGTAGCCCGTACCCGAAATCATTGATTAAGTGTTAATAAATTCATTAATCCTACTAATTAAGAGTAAATGTGATTAAGGGAACTCTTAATGGATTAACGGAGTCCGGAATTGGATTCAGAACACTTGAAAATGGTTTGAGGGTCATCGAGTTCGGAGGCTCCGAAGTCAAGGTTCGGACGGTCCGAAGTCATGGTTCGGACGATCCGAAGAGTGGTTCGCACGCTCCGAACGTGCTGCCGACAGTCGTCATGGATGACGTCATCATGCTGACATAAGCAATGATGTAATATCGGGTTCAGACGACCCGAAGCCTAGTTCGGACAACCCGAACGTGTTCGGACGACCCGAAGTCCAGTTTGGACGATCCAAACTCCGTCTATAAATAGGGGGTGCCGAGCTCATTTTTGAATGCACCGATCCCTCTCTTCTCTCTCGATTCCTTAGACTTCTAACTCAGATCTAGGGAATTCTAGGCGTTTCGTCGGGAATCCGGAAGTGGCATAGCGATCTAGGCGTCGTAGCGGAGTTGTGGCCTAGTTTTGAGGCACTCGACAGCAAAGGGCTAACGACGGACGAAGGTATAGCTTTTGCTTTCTAAAAATATTTAGGAGTATGCTTTAGCTTAGTTAAGGCTTTTAGAGCGCTATAATGATAGTAGTATCATTTGGCAGTGTAGCGCGGATTATAGGCGTGGACTTAGGACTGATAGCACTTGCCTAGTATTTGAGGTACGAAAGTACTGTTCGAGATATCCTGACTGAGTATGCATGTATTATGTGACTGCATGATTTATATGTCATTAATTTATGCTGCATTCATTTTCATACTAAGCTATCTCCTTCGAGATTTCTGTTAGTAGGGGTTTTTCCTATCCTGTTAGTGATTGAACTTGCATCGATTTGGGTCCGGCATATCCACTGGTATTATGGTATGGGAGCCACCTCCTGAAGTGACGGCACAACGTGCTACATACTAGGGCCCGGTCTGTCTTTGTATCTGATCCTTGACCTCGAGTTTATAGGGAGTTCACTTTGCATGCATGTATACTCATACTCTCGTACTGAGCGTTTTATGCTCACGTCTCGTACTCTGTGTTCTGGACACCCTATTCCATGGGGCAGGTTTGCGATTGGACGAGGCGGGTGGATCCAAGAGGGGCTAGTCAGTGGTTGGCCAGCTGGAGCTTCGTCTAGGTTTTTATTTCTATTGTTTTGGGTTGATACAGCTATTCGATTTGGTTGTTTAATATTCGATAAATTACAGATTCCTTTTCTTGGGATTGTATTTGTTTATGGTTTTCGCAAGATTATTCTAATATCTGTTTAATTAAGTTAATTGCATGCCTAAGTTCTGTTTAGTAGGTGATCCAGGTAAGGGTCACTACAAATTGTCTTCTCCACAAGTGTGTTGTAAATTGCATTTTCTGATCCCAAATAGATTGTCTGCCTTATGTCTGGATGCATAAACTCGCCACTTGCAACTATGTTCAGTACAAACAACAATAATCTTATCTCGATCATTTTTGGCATACAAAAATGAGCGTCTTATAGCAACAGAATATTTTTTCATATAAATTCTAAATTCTGCAGCATCTTTGAATTTTTGGCCCACCCCACGTATGCAATGAAACCAAGAATCAAGGGAATTTTGTACGGGAGCCTCTTCAAGCTCATTATCACTTCTGGATTGTCTGTCATCTTCGTCGTCCCTTATGAATTTCACAACCATAACTTTAGAATTACTTTTAGGATGAATCAACATTAAAAATCACCAAAAAACTATAACGAAGTACAATAACAAAATCACGCTTTCAAACTCTATCTATACATAAAGATAACAAATAATTATCGAAGTAAACAGTATAGACAGTGCAAAAAAAAAAAAGGAACGAGTGAATTATACCTCTCAGTATTTAAACCTCCTGTAGTCTGATCTTTTTTCTCGGCCCTCAATTCAATCATAGTTAGCCTCATACACATGTGAAGATGTATCATATTACGGACATCATCATTGTTGTTCAAGGTAACGTACATCTTGTACTGTGGAGCTATGTATTGTAGTGACATAGATTGAGGATTAATTTGTTCATATTTGCTTGACAAACTCCGAAATAAATCATCCAAACTAGATCCACTCATAATTGAAATCACAAATAATTTCTCATTACATTTGCAGCAACCCAAAAAAGCAAGGTTGGAAGAAGACCCTACTCCAGATTCCATTCTACAAAAATAAAAGTAGTTTTCAATCAATAAAAGTTCTCGCATATGATATTTCCAGAACTATAATTCATTTAAAGCTGAAATAAGTAAGATTTCATCTTTCAACAACACAAATCAAACAAAATTTAACGTACAAGCATTTCAAACAAAGAACTATATAATAAATTATAAATATAACCTCAGAGTTATTTAGAAAAATGTCAATCTAAGCCAAATGTTGGTGCAATATTTGATTCAGAGTTTTATGAAAATCATATACAAGAGAACCATGGATTTGGGCATCTAAAAAATACAAGAAATGAAGATAACATTACAAAATATTAGAAGCCAAAAAAAATGGTGAGTGGATTGCACAACAATATCATCTTCTTCGGATAAATAAAACTCGTTGGTAGATAGATGCGTAACAATGATTGAGTTTACAATTGATTTTTTTAAATCCCAAAAAAAAATCTTGAAGCGTTGCACTTCAATATTCATGCACTATTATCATCAATATTGAAAAATTAAAATCTTCACTTACTTCAACTAGAAGAAATGCAATATTGGCTATAACATAATATCGTATCAAAACCTATATAAAAAATATAAAAACAAGACCCAACTTCATATAACCAAAAACATGAATCTATCTATCAAATTTGGGAATTTCGATTGTAGCTCATACGATCAATTTGAACAATCATTGAATAACAAAATCTTGCGGGCTACACCAATTAGAAAAACTTTAAATCACAAAGTTATAATGTCCTGGTAAATCCTCAAACCACAAGGGTAATTAATCGTTTCTTTATATCAACCAAAAATCATATATTTCAAGTAAAGGAAATAATAAATAAACAAAATGAAGACTTCTCATTCATAATTTATATTAATGACATTATGTTTTCGGGTTTAAAACCTAATGAATATCAAGTACCTTAATTCCACTTGAAATGAGTCTGGATAGATCAAATCTATACAAATCTGGAAAAAAAACATATAAAGAAGATCAAATCGACTGAAAAATCTCAAAATTAACACACGACACAGAGGCATCGATGGTCAATAAACACATACAAAAGATGAGCACTTACACACAACTTCAGTCAATATGCAAGAGCGAAGAACGGAGAAGGTGACTCGTTGCTTGCTTCAGTCTCTTTGTAGATGAGTTTCGTCGGTTGATGGGTTTCGGTGGTTGAGGCCGTGAGCTTTCTGCCGTTGAATGGGTGGTGAGGGCTTTAGATTGGAGGTGGGGTTCAGAAAAGAGAAAATTCAAAGCCGATGAAAATAATATATGTATCTATATATATATATATATAAAGGGTAAATATGTAAATTGGACTTTGTAGGGAGTGAAAAACAAATGCAGTAGAGTGTCAGGGAGTGCAAATGATAGTTGGCTGTTGGAGGGACTGAATGATAAATCTAGTTTATGTTTAGGGATTTTTTTCTAATTCACCCTTCGGCTATCATGAGCAGAAACATTAAAGTTTCAATTAAAGTTAATTAATTTATTTAATAGTTTTGATAATTAATGTAATTATCAATAGATTAAATATTGAATTAATGATTCGATAATTAATGTAATTATCAGATCCAATGAATAATATTAATTTGTTCACATTTAATTAATTTATTTGACAGTCTTGATAATTCACGTAATTATCAGAAGTTAAATATTTTAATTGATGTTTTTCTTTTGAAAAATGAATTGGTGTCCAGAACACTTTTTGAGGCAGGATTGGATGCTTAGTGAAATTGCATGTCTTATTGTTTTTGTTTGGTAAATTATACAGTACGCTCATAGATGTTTTTATATGTTATGAAACGCCATATATAAATATATCTATCATATGCATCGTAGCATGTTGCATCTACCATTTATTTCATAAAATTGTTTACGTGAATTTATACGATGCATGATATGAATTAATTCGATTAATTTGGATATTTTGTTTCTAAAATTGTTGGAGATCAAACTCTAATAGTTTCGGTGATAACAAGTCAAAACAAAACCAAGTAATAAAATAATTTAAGGGCTAAATCTATTCGGATTCTTCCAGATCAAATGTCCGAGATTTCAAGCGGATCAAATGTAATGTCAGATCAAATGCAAGATATTCGGATAAACCAATTGAAGTATAAATTTCCAGAACAAGTGTCTGATATCCAGATCAATCAAGAAGACTCTCAACGGATTTTACAGATCGATCTAAAGCAGATCTAACATGCTTTCAACCAGATCAAAAGCCTCACTTCAAAGTAACCATTGCTGAGATTGTTGAAAAAAAGACAAAATCATTTAATGATATTTTGAACGTTAATCTTCCTCCATCAAAGTCAAGATTTGTGAGCTATTTATTAGGTTATGTTGGCGGCTATCTATCAGAGATTGATTGGCGGCTCATCATCAAAAATTGTTGGCGGCTCACCGGCTAATTTTGAAGATTATAAATACTCAAACACTTCAAAGAATCAAACACGAGACCAAGAGTGAAAAACACAAGCTATCTAAATCGAAGTTTATTCAAAAAGCCTTCACTCAGCATAACTCAGATACCCACATCATCAGATAAGAGTCTCGATATTCTGAGTTAGAAGATATTTTCAAGATCGATCAAACTTCAAAGGAAGCATATACGAAATCGATCCAGATCAAAGTCATTCATAGCTATCCATATCAAAACACCGAAATACACTCTGTATTTGTACTATATAATTCAAAGCAGAAAGTTCGATCTTCTTCAAGAAAAAGTATTGCTAGGAGTTCCTCTCAAATGATTGATTGGATTGGATTTGTACAAAGCCTTGTATAAATCAAAGTCTTCTAGTGAAATCCTTCTGGAAACAGAAGAAGGGGTGACGTAGAAGAATTCATCTCCGAACATCCAAAAACAACTCTATCTATTTATTTACTGCACTTACTTTACCTTATCTGCCTTAGCTATACATATATTCAATCTGCGAGAAAGATTTCTTCCGCCTGTTATCTTTCAGATATTTCGAGCAGATCAAAAGTTTTAAGCAACAAAAACTTATGTCTGATTTTAACAAATCAGATCGAAGACTCTTTATATTTTAAAATATTGTATTCACCCTCCCTCTACACATATTTTCGATCCTAACAAGTGGTATCAGAGCGGTTCTTGCTTATCACCTGAATCGTCTCTTAAACTATGGCATCTTTAGCTATGACATCGTTTAGTAAAATTCCTATGTTCTCAAAAGAATATTATGATGAATGGAAAATTCGTATGCAGGCACATCTATCAGCACTGGATGATGACATGTGGTTCGTAGTAACAGATGGACCAATGAAGATTATGAAAGTTAACACTGCAGTTGCTATCACTGAAGGTGCTCCACAGATGATAGAAAAGCCTCAATCTGAATGGACTTCTGAAGATAAGCGAAAAGCCAATCTGGACAATGTAGCCAGAGACATACTATACAAAACTCTGGACAAGAACATGTTTAGCAAAATCAAAAGTTGCACTACTGCCAAAGAAATATAAGAAAAGCTCACCCAACTATGTGAAGGAAATGATCAAACAAAGGAAAACAAACTCATGGTGGCTATTAAAAAGTTTGATAACATAAAGATGAAACCAGGAGAAACAATGAATGAATTTGATGAAAGATTCAGCAGCATTATGATCGAGCTAAATGCACTCGGAAAAAGTTACAGCAAACGTGAAGTAGCACTCAAAGTCATGAGAGCTCTTCCACGAGAATGGGATGTGAAGACAGTAGCAATGAGAGAATCCAAAGACCTCAATAAGATCGAACTACATGATCTATTTGCAGATCTCAAAGCCTATGAGTTCGAGCTGGGAGTTCGAACTGAGGAAGACACATCAACATCACAAGTTACTAAAGCTCTCACTGCAGCAGATGAAATCCCAGCAATGAAAACCGCAGAACAAATCAGTAGTGATGCAATGTCACTATTTGTTAAGAAGTTTGGAAGAATCATGAGGAAGAATCACAATAATTTCCAAAGAGCAAACAGATCAAGCTTCAAACCAAAGGAACCAGCTGAACAAAACCGAGCTTGCTACAATTGTGGAAAAGAAGGACACTTCATAGCCGATTGTACCAAACCTAAGAAAACGATAAAAGAACATCATACAAGAAGAATTCAAGAGAAAAAAGGAAGAGATTCAGCAGGAAGAAAGAACAAAAGGCCCTATTAGCAGATGAAAGCAACAGCAAATGGGCTGAATCGGACTCCACTTCATCTGATTTAGAAACATCATCAAGTGAAAGTGAAGATGAAGCTAACAAATGTCTTATGGCTAATGACGTTGATGTTCTTGATGATGGAGAGGTACTAGACTTTACTTCTGATGAATTTAGTAAGGAAGATCTTATTAATGCATTAAATGAGATGGTTAATGAATATCGCATGCTATCTCATAAGTTTGATGAGGTCAGAACAAATAGAAAGAGCTCAACAGATAATTCAGATCAAAGTAACTCAGATGAGTACACTGGATCAGACAGTCTAAAAGCTCAGATAAGTTTGTTAATGACTGAGAACAATGATATGAGAAGTCAGCTTCAAGAAACTCTATCTGAAAATCAGAGATTAACAGATCTAGTAAACTCTTGGAATAAAGCATCGATATCCTTAGATAAACTTACCGAAATGCAAAAGCAAGCTGGAGATAAATCTGGCTTAGGCTACAACATGAATGAAGGAAGTTCATCTATCTCAACTACTCAATCTTGCCTGGAAAATAACAACTTTAAATCCATGAAGTTTGTGAGATCCAGCACGATATATGAACCAGAGATTCCTATGACATATTCAATACCTCAACAGAGTAAACTCTTACATAGAGGGCTGGGATATGTTGAACCAGACAGATCTAAGTCTCGATGGACTAAACCTAGATCAAATTGGTCTGGATATGGTCTTGAAAGGCAAAGAACTTCATCAACTCAACATAAACCACATTCTAATAACTCTTATAGAAAGTATTGGAAGCCAAAAAGGAACAATTAATATGATCACTACACTTGGCATACACAGCACAATGCACAAAGGTCATCAGATAAATCAGTTATCTCAAGAGAACGACACCATGGAAAGCCTGTAAAATAATACAAGTGTGGATTTCAAAGGGATTAATCCAGCATGGACCCAAGTAGGAATGGGGACCAAAGTTATTTTACTCTACTTTTGCAGGTAAACAAAAATGAACTCATTAAGCAAACAGTCTGGTACTTGGATAGTGGATGCTCAAGGCATATGACAGGAGACAGAAGAATGCTATCTGACTATATTCCAGGATCAGGACCTAAGATTACCTTCGGAGATAACTCTAAAGCTACAACCATGGGTAAGGGTAAGCTTATCCATGAAAATATTCGCATTAAAGATGTATTACTTGTAGAAAATTTAAAATATAATCTGATTAGTATTAGTCAATTGTGTGATTATGACTATTGTGTAGAATTCCAAAAGCACACTTGCATTGTAAAAGATCAATCTGTACTAACCATTATGACAGGTGAGAGAAGTGGAAATACTTATAAGGTAAATTGGTCGGATCAACCACTCACTACAGTCTGTCTGGTAGAAACAAAAATGAATCAAAATTGGTTATGGCACAAGAGACTAAATCACTTGAACTTCAAAGCGTTAGCTAATCTGAGTAAACATGAATTGGTTACAGGTCTGCCTAAAATCGAGTTTTCAAAAGATAAAGTGTGTTCTGCCTTCCAACTGGGTAAGCAGATCAGATCAACTTTTAAAAACAAAGGATGTAAATCTTCTTCTAAAAGCTTAGAACTATTGCACATGGATCTTTTTGGTCCTATGCCAGTAAAAAGCTTAGGGGGAATGAAGTACACCCTAGTTATTGTTGATGATTTCTCGAGATTCACTTGGGTGATATTTTTAAAATCCAAAGATCAAACTGCCACCCAATTGATTAAACTTCTCTTAAGACTTCAAAATGAGAAATCTCAATCGATTGATAAAATTAGAAGTGACAGAGGAACCGAGTTTACAAATCAAACTCTGTCTACTTATCTTGAAAATCATGGAATCAAGCATGAGTATTCAGCAGCTAGAACGCCACAACAAAATGGTATTGCAGAAAGGAGAAATAGAACTCTGAAGGAAGCTGCTAGAACAATGATTGCTGATTCAGGTATTTCACAAAAATTTTGGGCAGAAGCTGTAAACACAGCTTGTTATACTCAGAACAGATCAATGATTAATAAGAAAGTCGGAAATACACCTTATGAGATCTGGTATGATAAATTTCCAGTGATATCTTATTTCAAAGTATTTGTCTATAAATGCTTCATACATAACAATGGTAAGAATCATCTGACTGCACTCGATGTCAGATCAGATGCTGGCATAATTTTTTGGTTACTCATCTGTTAGTAAAGCATATAGAGCGTTTAATACTAAATCTCTAATAGTTGAAGAATCAGTTCACATTGTGTTTGATGAAACATCTATAACTAATGAATCTCCAAGCTTAAATGATCTTAGTAACAGAATAAAAGATTCAAAGCTTGACATAGATGATGAGGAAGAGATCCAGATCATACAGAACAGAGAAATTCAATATGAGCCAGATCAGGTTGAAGAACAGAGACCAAAAGAACCTCCAGTTGATAATGAGATACCAATTAACACAGATTAGGTTGAACCTCACAATGATCAAACCCAACAAGGAAACACAGATCATCTTGGTCCATATTACAGATGGTCCAAGACTCACCCACCAAGTCTGGTAATAGGTAATCCATCGGCACCTTTGAGAACCAGAGGTCAGATGATTAATGAATTCATGCATGCTGCTTTTATTTTTCATATAGAACCTAAGAAGATAGAAGAAGCTCTTCTTGACAGTAATTGGATATAAGCTATGCAAGATGAACTGAACCAATTTGAAAGGAACTCTGTCTGGCATTTAGTTCCTAGACTCTCAGATAAATCTATAATAGGAACTAAATGGGTATTTAAAAATAAACTCAATGAAAGTTGTACTGTAATAAAAAATAAGGCTCTCTTAGTAGCACAGGGTTACAGACAATAAGAAGGTATTGATTTCGATGAAACATTTGCTCCTGTAGCTAGACTTGAAGCTATTAGAATATTTCTTGCTTATGCTGCTTTCAAGGACTTTAAGGTATTCCAGATGGATGTTAAAAGTGCATTTCTCAATGTTCTTCTCCAAGAAGAAGTATTTGTTGAACAACCCCCAGGTTTTGAAAGCAAAACTTATCCAAATCATGTGTTCAAACTGGATAAAGCTCTTTATGGGTTAAAACAAGCTCCACGAGCTTGGTATGATACTCTCTCACTTTTTCTAAATGCACATGGTTTTACTGTTGGTTCTGTAGATAAAACTCTTTTTAAATTTGTCAAAGGCGATCATACTTTATTAGTGCAAATATATGTTGATGACATCATATTTGGGTCAACTAACCCCAAATTATGTAAGAAATTTTCTAAGATGATGCAGGACAAATTCGAGATGAGTATGAAGCTGTACCTTCAGTAGATCAAACCTTATTCAGAGGACTTATAGGTTCCTTACTTTATCTGACAGCAAGCAGACCGGACATTATGTTCTCAGTCGGCAAGATTTTAATCCGATCCTAAGAAATCTCACTACATTGCTGCCAAAAGGATTCTCAAATATCTTAAAAGAACTCAGAACGCCGGATTATGGTATCCAAAGGATTCAAGTTTTAATCTTATTGGTTATTCAGATGCAGATTATGCAGGTTGCAGAATTGATCGTAAAAGCACAAGTGGGACTTGTCAATTTCTTGGAGACAGGCTTATTTCTTGGTTTAGTAAGAAACAAACTTTTATTGCTACATCTACAGCTGAATCAGAATACTAAGCCGCAGGAATTTGTTGTGCACAATTGTTATGGATTCAATAGCAACTCAGAGATTATGGTGTTGATTCATCTGAATCACCTATTTTCTGTGACAATACAAGTGCAATTGCTATTACATATAATTCTGTCTTGCATTCCAGAACAAAACACATTGACATTTGTCATCACTTCATCCGAGACCATGTTCAAAAGAAAGATGTTCGTCTGGAACATGTCTCAACTGATCTGCAAGTTGCTGATATTTTCACAAAGCCTTTACCCGACGCTAAATTTTCTTATTTTTGTAATGTTCTTGGTTTAATTGATATTAATTAGTTAAGAATTTGTTTAGGGGGAATATTTGCTATACAATAATAAAACTTTTTGTTCAAGAACAGAGGAACAGATGAAAAAACATAAAGATATTGCATTTCATTCATTGATCTGCATCATAAGTTACACGAGCAGAATCTATTCTACAACGCATTTCTTGGCTCCAGTTGATCATCCAAGCACTTAGGGAGCCTTGACCATTGCAGACGTCATCTTCAAAGCATATGTTCTGCATCTCATCTCGCTCCTTGAAAAGAATGAGAAGCCGAACTCCTGAAGACTTCAAGACATCTCGAGTATTTTGAGTACCAAGCATGAATTTGCACCATCACATTCTAGCATGATTACGGCGACGCATTGCAGGAGTCAATGGAGGAAGGTTAGCACGGCGAGGACAGCGTAGAGAGTCAAGAAAATTCCACATCTTCATTTTCTTATCGAAAACTCTCCTCCTGTACAGATCCTTCCGGATTTCATACTCTTGCTCAACAGATAAACCATTACTATTACTCATACTAGCTATTATCTTCTGAATACTTTATCTTGTGATTCTAATATTTCTTTTAGTCTTGCTTTTAGAGGTACATCGCAAGAAAATGAAGGGACATCGATTATATCAACCTCACAACTGTCCAATCAATGCTGTTTATGAGCTGATAAAAGTTAATCTGCATATCTAGAGGATTGCATCAATCCTTCTTGAAATTCTCAAAGCCTATCAAAATTACTTTGAATTTAATACCAGTTCATATTCCATGCAAGAAATTAATTAGTCACGCAATTATTTCACAGACAGCATGTCCAATCATAAATAGTTCTTTTTCTGTTTATGTGTATACATTATCTTGCTTCGAAACTTTCAAAATATCATTATTACCTTATGCATTTAATTTATTGTCTGTTCACTTTTCTAGGAAATCTCTCTTCTGACTATTTAAATGTTTCATCTGCTTTTGATGAAGCGTTGATAAACTTTCATCCGGAACAATCTCATCTGATTTTCCCTTATTTATCTTTAGTAGTTTTCATAGTCTTATTCTGTATTATATGTTATTTCACTTCGTTTAATCTACTGAACAAGATAGAAATATTTTAGCAAAATATTTCATTTCATAAACTTCGGAAGCTTACAAAATACAAATACATCTTACAAATACCTACCCTAATCACCTAGAGTCTGTCATATTGGACCCCAGACCCTCTTCCTCACATCAACATCAAGACGCCACAGGTTCAACCACTCAATCAAGGCCGGATCAAATCGCCTACCCTTGTACTCACCTGCATTAATCAGATGATTAAGGACCTTCACCTCCTTCCTGTACATCAGAAAGGACACCCCCTGATGGGTAAGAATCTCATCAACAGTTATGGCACCCAACAACTCCATATACTTATCCTTGCGATCTTCTAACTCGCAATCATCTTCATATTTGCATGGAGGGAATGGAGCATGTTGATACATCCGTATCTCCTCAACCTTGAACCAAAGCCTCATCACCCATTTAAGGATGAACTCTTGCAATTCCTCTTTAAACTCTTCGACAGACTGATTGGAACTCATGATTCTATTATTTGCTCTCTCTCTCTTGCCTTGAAATTGCGAAAGGTTACTCAGATCTTTCATCCGAGTGTCCTATTTATAAGGGGATGTTTCTTTGTCTTTTTACATTCCCGAGAATTTATTAAAATATTATTTTATTTGTCGTGTGCTTGATATATCTCATCAGCCGTATTTTTTTTTTTGAATTTGGATAGTTGCTTACGTCATGTGCCACGTATTTAGGTTATTTAAACATATCGGATTTATTCTTCTTCACATTTTTAAAATCTCTACGAAGCCCTAAATTTGTTTTGCAAGAACAGAATACTCGCATTCGTATCTTTGATTTTTGCAGGAACAACATGACACCCATTACACAAAACGTTCTTCTAGTTGATTTCCACACCATATTCGATCTTACAGATCAAGGAATGGTGGACATGTTCAGAACAATTGAAGCATCTGGACTGCAAAAATTTGTCGAAGGAGGGAAATCGCTCTACAAGCAAGCTTTGCCCAAATTCTTTCAGACAGCCAGATTCGAATACGGTATTATATTTGCAACCTTGGGTGGAGAATCAGTCCAACTTACATCTACTTTATTCACCACTTCATTCGATCTACCTCGACAGGGCATCATTGATTTCTCGACTATCTCTACCGAAACAAAGCAACGGATGAAGAGCATGTACTCCTTGACGGACAAACCAGTCCGCATTCCTTGCAAAAGAAGGAATTGAAGATGGAATTCAGAATTTTGCACGATGTTGTGGCCAATTCTCTTTTGGCCAAAGCAGGTTCTTTTGATGCTATTACATCTGAAAAATTTGATGTTATGGTTGCTATCTCTTCTGGTATTACTGTAAATTGGTCTGTTGTTCTGTTCAACATCCTATCTTCTATGATAACTGCTCCTGCAGAACAATCCCAGGGATTTGTAGTTCAGATCGGAGATATATTGAATTGTAAGGCCCTAAAATTAATTATTTTGGGATTAGTGGAATTTATTAATTATTAGAATTGAATTAGTGGAAATTAATTGAGCCGGAATTGAATCGATTTAATTTGGAGCTTTCAGGGGCCGATTTGCAAATTAGATGGTTGGACTTGGTCAAAGCAAGAAAATTATTATTATTATCAACTCATCACCATCCCTCCCTCATTTCTTCCTCCCTCCTTCACGTCGACCGAGAGAGAAGCCATGGCCGTTGCTTCTTCAAGCTTTTCTTCCGTCCGATTTGCACGATCCGACCGTCAGATTTCAGGTTAGAGTTGAGATTCACGATCACCGCATCGAGGGCATCGTTTTGACGTAAGTTTTGCTACGATCCATGAACTTTGATTTTTGTTGGGTTGTCAGAATTTGATAATTTTTGAGTATGATGTGCTTAAGCTAGCATAGACCGTGTATTCGAAGTCGGTTTGGAAAAAGAACGAAGTTTGGATTTTATATGATTTTTGGAGCAAATTTTTGAAAATGAGTCTTGGAATTTTGGTTGGACTTGGTTGTTTTGATGGATTGGAAGATGATATGAGTTTCTTGGAATTGTTTGATGATGTTGATGATTGTTGGTTTGACCGTTTATAGCCGTTATGCCGTCGAAATCGAGTTTGAATTGGAGATTTTATTGTTTCGGTTTTTTTTCCGGGTTTGTTTGAATGAGTAGATTGATATCGAATCCGTATGTTCAACATTTTCAGATTTGGGTTGAATATTCGGGTTTGGAACAAACTTGGGAGTTTGAACCGATTTGAGAATTGAAGACGGTATAGTATTGAACTTCTTGTATTGTTTCGTTTTGATTCGATTCGATATTGATTGAGTTCGTTGTTATTTTCAGATTTGAATCTTCGACGAACTTGAAAATGTAAGAAGACGACAATTGAATGAATGAGACGATTAACTCGAATTTGAATTAGTTCGAGTGCCCAAAAGAAATCACATACTTGTATGCTAATAGAATTATTTGATTTTAACTTGAATGAATTTAATTTCACTTGCATACATCTTGAACCGAAGATTCGATTCGTTTTGAACTTAGACGATTTAGGGAGCTATATTGAAGTGGCTTTGGATTTCGAGTTTTTCCAATTGCTAGAATACTTCTTATAGTTGTTTTGAAGTCTAGGGGTTTGAGTTGAGCGACATCCACCCCGAATGGGTGTGTCGGTGAGTTGTTCGTGAAAACTTGACCTCGGGATCCCAACCGAGTTCCTATTGATATTCGATTATCCGATTAGATAATCCCGAGTTTTGAAGTCATGCATTGCATTTTAATGCATTTTGAGTCGAGTGCTGATATGCCTTTTTGAATTGATTGACTCGTTGTTCTATATAACATGATTTGATATATTATTTGGAATTGCTTGATTTGTCTCTTTTACTAGGAATTATATTCTCACTGGATTATCCGGCTGTCGTTTTGTTTGTATGTGTACTTGATAGCAGGTGGGTCAAGATCGAGTCAGAAGCTGCATGACTAGATCGAGTTAGAAGTGATAGAGTGAGACACCGTCTAGAAGTTCGTTCTTTTAGAAATCTTGCATTATAGGGTTGATGAAATTTCATGTCTTGAATCAAGTTTAGGAAACTGAATTTATTTGATTTGTCGAATGTCCCTATCGTCAAACTTCTTATTGTATTTTGGGCAGAACTTAGAATATTGTATGATCTGATTATTGATATGTAGGTGTGTTTGAGTTTAGAATTTATTGGAATTGATTTTGGATGAATTTTCTAGGTTCCAGCATTTTTCTGTCTATTTTTCCTACGCGCGGGCGAGCCTTGACCTCGCGCACGCGCAGGGGAGGCCTGAGGGCTCTGGATTGTTGGCCCGCGCGCGCGAGCTGAGTGCCTCGCACGGGCGCGAGTTTTTCCCGAGGGTTCTGTCTTGTAACCCCGCGTGCGCGCGAGGTCTTCCGTCGGGCTCTATTGAGTTAGCCCGCGCGCGAGCAAGATGAGGATCTCGCGCGAGCGCGGGGTGTCTTTTAAAAAAAAATTGATTCGTTTTCGCGGCTTTTTGTGTTCGATTGTGTTTAATTATTCATGATTAGACAATTAGAAACGGGGTCTCACATTAAGTGGTATCAGAGAGATAAGATCTTGGATTGAATTAGAGTGAGCGGGGTAGATCGAGTCCGCATGAATTGAATTCTCGCATGTGATTGATTTATTTAAATGATTATTTAAATACGTGCGAGCATGATTTATTGATTCTTGAATTAATTGAATTACATGAGTTGTGATTTAATTTTTGAAGCACGATTATTTGATTTGATTGAAAGCATGCTTTATTATTTATGAGTTACTTGGAATTACATGATTAGGTGATTTAAATTTTAAAGCATGAATTACTTGAAATATGAACTGTATCTTTTTAATTTCGGATCCGAGTTCCACCATCTGCTTGAGCTAGCAGATCAGAGATTGTTTGCGATTTGAGTTAGAATCCGATTGAGATCCGAAATTCAGTGATTTGTAGTTGAATGAACTTATCGAACAGAGATGTGGAACACCTAATTTTGAGATGGAGATTTGGTATTCTTGTCATACTGTATATCAAAATTGTCTCCTGAAGAATTTTAGCAGACGACAACCAGCAGTAACTCCTTTGACTGATCTAGATCGTACCACTACTGCAACTGATAGATGTCACTCTGACACCGATGGGAGTACTACCGAGGAGGTTTTAGTTGTTTAGATTACCAATTCTGAAGAGTACCGAGAATGCTGTTGGACGCAGAAGTTGAATAGAAGATATCGATCAGTGGGTGATTATCTGAACTACACAGATGATCGGAGAATTCGGTTAGTATGGTACCAACGTAGAGGAATGATAAACGTTGGTAGAATTTGAAGAAGAGAGAGTTAGGGAATCAAGGTTCGATCACTTTTTGGAATCTGCTTTCATCCGAATTTCTTTGACAGATTTCTTTGCACCGTTTGATCAGAGTTAGAAGGACTTAGAGATCATCTTTAATCGAAGAGAAAGCAGTTTATGGAATCAGTGAGCAGTGCTTTGAGATCAGAAGACGCTTTCAGGTCTGTTATCAGCCCGGACACCATGCCGGAGTTCGTCATCATGATATTATCGAAAGATCTCCGAAAGGAATTTCCTTGTGTCTTTAACTCCGACAAATATACTAGCCGTTTCAGTTGCTCCTTTTGGCCGCAATAACAGATTCTATGAGAACTTAATCATATGACGAATCGATCTTAGAGGCAACATATTCTAGTTGTACTCTTATCGAGGATCAGACTTAGATTTCACCGATGACGACTGCAGGAATCAGTAGAGTATGGTTTCTCTTCTTATTCCGATGTGATCGGTTACGCACCTTATCTTTCTTCTTATTGATATTTATTGATGAACCTCGGTTTGTTGAAATTTGATTAACAGTAGTCGCAATTCTTTGAATTGATGAGATAAGTTGGAACCGAACAGTATTATACTCCAGATTCTGAATTGATTGAGATTTTGATTTGATTGTCTGTTAGCTGCTTTATCCAGTACAGGACTATTGTGGATTGTTTCAGGAAGTTGATAGATTTAGATCCGAGTCAATAGACGAACTGAAATCCTCTGGTAAGGATTCTCGATTCCAGGATTCTTTGTTAGTTGATCTGCCGAATGACCTTCTGATTTCATAATTTCGCGGAGAAATTCTCTTGTTCGCAACTAATGTCCTAGAATCTAGCCTGAATTGGTTGATAAACCAGTGGTTAGAGAATTTTTTTTATTATCCAGAGGAGATTTCTGGATTACCTCAGAGTCATGAGGTTAGATTCAGCAATGACTTGAGATCAGACACTATCAGCTGAGAGTTTGATAGAAAGAAGTATTGAGACTGGAATTGGATCGAGGTATGACTGCCTTGGATTATAGTCATACCGTTTGAAGTGAAACTCGTCTACAGTATTGTAGATCTTTTGAACTGAATCTATCAGAGGTATCTAGATGAAATTAGAAATTCTTATCGATCTTTTTGGTTATGTTCGAAGAATAGTACTGATCATACAGAGTATTGGAGAATGGTCTTACAGAACTGCGTGTCGAGACGTTGCATGCTATGCTATTGAAGTCTGAATTTTGTTGGTATCGAGATGTCCTTTCCTCGATCATATTAATTCTAGAGCTGGAATTTCTGCGATCATTGTAAGACCGAAATTATTTTGATTGAAGCCAAACAGACATATGTACCTGAGAATTGAGAATTTTGAGTTCTATAGCAGATTTTCGAGAGATTCTTAGCGTCGTGGAGCCGATTTCTCATCTAACTCCAGAGAGTGCACTTGTACCTTAACCAAATCTTATGAGATCAGTTTGTTTGACATGAAAAAGAGACCGACCCAAACTCCAGTATTTCTTATTTCCTCTGTACTGATAATCTTCAGTACATTGCATCTTCTTATCCAGATTCTGGAGGTATTCTTATTCAGAGGAGAAGTCAAAGTATGAGTTTCGCGACCGAATTGATTTTGAGATTGAGGAAAAGATTGGATATGATGAAGAATCCGATAGTGAATTCTAGTATTATCCGAAGTACTTCAATGCAGCAACTGAGGTATGAACAGAATGATCTATTATTATTTTATCTACTACCGTTATTCTCTTTGAACCGATGGATCTGTTCTTATTTTATCTACTATCCTTGACCTCGCCGACCGATGAGTGTTGCACTTCTGATTTTGAGTCTGGAACAGATATGAAGTCTATCAGAATTCTTTTATCCGAATTGAGCCAGAATTGGTTCAGAAGATGGAGATAGCGCTGAAAACAGATTCGAATTGGAGAATTTATTGAAGAAGAGTCAGAACTGGACACAGTCTGAGTTTCAGGACAGTGACAATACCTCACTTATGATTAATTGTTTTGTTGTGCCAGAGATTTTGATTGAGACAGAGTATCTTGAGATTGACACTTTGCAGTTGTTCATTATTCCTTCAGACGACCGAAAGATGTTAAGAGGATTAAGGAATCGACCTTTATAGGAACAGTTGAGGAATGAAGTTCAAAGTATGATTTCGTAATTGCTAGTCTGTCCACATTTGATAACTGATAGAGAAAAGGAACCGACTGTCTGTGGTATAGTTAATTGTTGGACTGAAAACAAGAATTACTTTTCAGCGAATACCTTTCTGAAGCTATCGATCAGTTTGGAAATTAGAAGCCATCTGAGCTTTATTAGGTCGATTGCAGAAATCTGCTACTGTAATCCATACGGAATGAATTCCAGACTCGACCCGATTTTGGAAAGTTGGTCAGAAATAATTTTAGATTGTTTTGCTCTGTCGTAGGATACCCGTGCAGAATAGAATTGGGAGTGTTTAGCATGTGGTCACAAAGGTATAGAATTGTCTGATTTGGAGATGCTATCTGATTATAATTGAGATATTACTGTAGTTTGCTTATGTTTTCGTACAGAATGGATTTTAGATACGACAATATGATTGGGATTGTTGTCAGGAGGACTTTCAGATAGTTGACTTGTCAAGGTATGTCCTTTAAGAATGAGATTTTGAGTTAACTCTCACCTTGAACTCAGTCTTTAAGAGACTTTTATTATTGGATTATAATTGGGTTCTGTTTATTATCCTCAGAACGAAGGACATCCAAGAATAAAAGATATAAACTTTAAGAGGATATGCTGAGCTATAGTGCTTGATTTTAGCACTAGCTGAATGGATTTCTCATCTTTTGCGAAGTTTCTGTACAACAGCTACCAGACGAGTATCTTGATATCAATTTTTGTGAATGAGTTGTACGAGAAGAAATGAGAATCTCAATTGAATTGAGATGATTTTCTGAGTTCCCTGACTTGGGATCAGATTTGATTTGAGGTTCGATAGACGGATGAAGATTTCCTGTCTATTATGAAGACGACTTGAGAAGAAGGAGGAACGAAGTATTCGGATTCCGACGCAGATCTATGTACTTATGTTCAGGAAGATCGAGTAATTCAGAAGATTCCCCTTTTAGAGGCTGTGGCAGTTATGATTAAAGAAAGAACTGTCTTGATGAACTCACGGGTTCCTTTGAGATTCTAGAGGAGATAGGCAATCTCGCCTACCGACTGTTACTCCTTCAGTTCTCTATGTTTTCCACTGCTTTGTTCTTCCGTATTCTCCGAGTTTTCTCAACGTGCTTCACGTCTTTTGTTGCCAAATTCGCAGATGTTCTTTGATGTTGAGACGGAAATTGATGAGTCGCCAGTTTTGTTTGAGACGACCGATTCAGATGAGTTTGTGCAGATGAGCCGATACGAATTTGAAGAAACGATACAAGAAGCGGAGTTGATTAGAACCGCGATTTCAGAGTTATTTTGAGAGAAGAATTATTATAGCAGTCTTCGAACTGTATCTTGTTTTTCTGAGATGGAACCTCTTTGATTTCGAGGACGAAATCGATTCTTAGAGAGGGAGAATTGTAAGGCCCTGAAATTAATTATTTTGGGATTAGTGGAATTTATTAATTATTAGAATTGAATTAGTGGAAATTAATTGAGCCGGAATTGAATCGATTTAATTTGGAGCTTTCAGGGGCCGATTTGGTAATTAGATGGTTGTACTTGGTCAAAGCAAGACTATTATTATTATTATCATCTCATTACCATCCCACCCTCATTTCTTCTTCCCTCCTTCACGTCGACCGAGAGAGAAGCCATGGCCGTTGCTTCTTCAAGCTTTTCTTCCTTCCGATTTGCACGATCCGACCGTCAGATTTCAGGTTAGAGTTGAGATTCACGATCACCGCATCGAGGGCGTCGTTTTGACGTAAGTTTTGCTACGATCCATGAACTTTGATTTTTGTTCGGGTTGTCAGAATTTGATAATTTTCGAGTATGATGTGCTTGAGCTAGCATAGACCGTGTATTCGAAGTCGGTTTGGAAAAAGAACGAAGTTTGGATTTTATATGATTTTTGGAGCAAATTTTTGAAAATGGGTCTTGGAATTTTGGTTGGACTTGGTTGTTTTGATGGATTGGAAGATGATATGAGTTTCTTAGAATTGTTTGATGATGTTGATGATTGTTGGTTTGACCGTTTATAGTCATTATGTCGTCGAAATCGAGTTTGAATTGGAGATTTTATTGTTTCGGTTTTTTTTCGGGTTTGTTTGAATGAGTAGATTGATATCGAATCCGTATGTTCAACATTTTCAGATTTGGGTTGAAGATTCGGGTTTGGAACAAACTTGGGAGTTTGAATCGATTTGAGAATTGAAGACGGTATAGTTCTTGTATTGTTTCGTTTGATTCGATTCGATATTGGTTGAGTTCGTTGTTATTTTTAGATTTGAATCCCCGACGAACTTGAAAATGTAAGAAGACGACAATTGAATGAATGAGACGATTAACTCGAATTTGAATTAGTTCGAGTGCCCAAAAGAAATCACATACTTGTATGCTATTAGAATTACTTGATTTTAACTTGAATGAATTTAATTTCACTTGCATACATCTTGAGCCGAAGATTCGATTCGTTTTGAACTTAGACGATTTAGGGAGCTATATTGAAGTGACTTTGGATTTTGAGTTTTTCCAATTGCTAGAATACTTCTTATAGTTGCTCTGAAGTCTAGGGGTTTGAGTTGAGCGACATCCACCCCGAATGGGTGTGTCGGTGAGTTGTTCGTGAAAACTTGACCCCGAGATCCCAACCGAGTTCCGATTGATATTCGATTATCCGATTAGATAATCCCGAGTTTTGAAGTCATGCATTGCATTTTAATGCATTTCGAGTCGAGTGCTGATATGCCTTTTTGAATTGATTGACTCGTTGTTCTATATAACATGATTTGATATATTATTTGGAATTGCTTGATTTGTCTCTTTTACTGGGAATTATATTCTCACCGGATTATCCGGCTGTCGTTTTGTTTGTATGTGTACTTGACGGCAGGTGGGGCAGGATCGAGTCAAAAGCTGCATGACTAGATCGAGTTGGAAGTGATAGAGTGAGACACCGTCTAGAAGTTCGTTCTTTTAGAAATCTTGCATTATAGGGTTGATGAAATTTCATGTCTTGAATCATGTTTAGGAAACTCGAATTTATTTGACTTGTCGAATGACCCTATCGTCGAACTTTTTATTGTATTTTGGGCAGAACTTAGAATATTGTATGATCTGATTATTGATATGTAGGTGTGTTTGAGTTTAGAATTGATTGGAATTAATTTTGGATGAATTTTCCAGGTTCCAGCATTTTTCTGTCTATTTTTCCTGCGCGTGGGCGAGCCTTGACCTCGCACACGCGCAGGGGAGGCCTGAGGGCTCTGGATTGTTGGCCTGCGCGCGCGCAAGCTGAGTGTCTCACGCAGGCGCGAGTTTTTCCCGAGGGTTCTGTCTTGTAACCCCACGCGCGCTTGAGGGGTATAGCTCGCGCAAGCACGAGGTCTTCTGTCGGGCTCTGTTGAGTTAGCCCGCGCGCGCGCGAGATGAGGATCTCGCGCGAGCGCGGGGTCTCTTTTTAAAAAAAAAAAAAATTTTTGATTTGTTTTCCCAGCTCTTTGTATTCGATTGTGTTTAATTATTCATGATTAAACTATTAGAAATGGGATCTCACATGAATGATCTGAATGTCCATCTGGGACCCTCATCTGCACTTCATCCGCATAAGACTCTGAATGAGAGAGCAATTGAAGTTTACAGGGCTAAAAAATTAACAGTCTTCAAACATGGTTCATCTCATTCAGATGAAATTGAAGATCTTACTCTTCCGGATGAAAGCAAGCCTCTATTAATCGTAGCTGCTAAAGAAGTATCACCTCCCAAAAAGGCTACTCCAAAGAAAAGATCTTCAGCAAAAAGAAAGGTGGTGATTCATTCTTCTGACTCAAAGACCTCGGAATCAGATCAAATGATTCTTGCAGACATTATTGCACCATATTTTCAACAGAGAAGGAGGACATTTAGACTTCCCCCTCGGATCCCTATGCCTACCCAACCTGAACCAGTTCCCACCATACCTATTTCTATGGTTGAACATATTGTCCCTCCAGTACCTCAGATGAAAATCACTGCTTTTTGCTCTGGATTTTTCAAAAAGCCTGATGATGTCTCAAATCCACAATCAAAGACTCAACAACTAATTGATCTGACTGCTGATCGTATTGTCAAACATGTCGATTTAAAGATGAAGATCTTTGATAAATGGGTATTTCATCGCACTGAGGATCACTTCACCAATATCAAAAATTTGAACAAACTGGAAAGCATTGCATCTCTTGAAGAAAGAATTCTTGAATGGGCTGAGACTCAAGTCATTTCTCGAGCTCTGGAAAGAAGAGAGTTTGTAAAACTCATGCTTCAGGAAAGCATTCTTCGATCTCACATTCGAATACAGAGAGCAAAGCTTCATCCCACTAGTTTGAACATCATTGATATATCTGTCGCACTTACTCAACTGGAGAATGACGCTCATGTGTTAACTACAAAGGCAAATTTAATGAGACAAGACTTTCCTCTGGAAGCTCCAATCAAAGCAAAGGCTTCTTCATCTGATATGCAATCTGCCACAGATGATTTTAGTTTATCGGATGAACTCAGTCTGTCTACTGATCCAAATTCTCCAATTGTCTCACTTGTTAGAGTTGCCTCTCCTCCACAGAAGTCATTAATCATTGACGTTGCTCCCACAGATCAATCTTCTCAGGAATCCCTATTCGAGGAACCACTGACTTTATTTCATTTTTTAGATACATCGAGTGATCATTTTATCATTACAGAAAGAACTGACCTCTCTGTACATCCTGACTTTGAAAGTGAAATAGAGGTACCACTGGTTGCATCAACTGTTCTCACAACCTTACCAGATGAAACTCTTAATTCCTACAGAATAACTAGTTGCACATGAGTTGTTAGTTGATACTTCTGCTCAAGAAGATTCTTTTATTGAAGAAATGATCGTGGACTTTCCAGAACGAATGAATATCTCTGCTATTGATCCGCACACAGCAATGGTACCATTCGTTCCAGTGGATGAACAAAGTCATCACTTATATGACGATTCTATGAAGATCGTCTCTTCTAAACGATTGGTAATGGATCTGCCTCCTATCTTTAAGGTAGTTAGGACTGATCTTATTCATAGTCCATTCAGGCCTATTACCATCATGTTCAAAGACAAGTTAAGTCTTCCATCTGCAACCCTCTCAGAGATCACAGATCCAGATGTATCGTCGAAGATTATGGAAGATGTTCTTCTTACACCTCCGGTTATCTCTAGTCCACTACTTCAAATGTGTGCCTCATCTGAAGCTGCAACAACTTCTTCTACTCGTCCAAATGAAGATAGGTCCGATAATTCTTTGTCTGAATCTTTGGCTCAACTATCTATTTTTGTCAGAGAATTGCACGTTAATCAGATCCAGACATTTGAAGAACTTTGTGATTTCAAATCACACGTGCTGACAATAATAAATAACATCAGTGAATCTGTTTTGAGTGTTCAGAAGCAACAAGCTAGAGAATATATAAATATTCTTCGGAAACTTGACAGACTCGAAGCCTCTACAGAAGCTCACAATAAACAGATTCATGACACTTTTGGTACCCAACTCACGGTTATCCTAGACCTTCTATCTGAGAATAGTGATGCCAAAAGGGGGAAAAGGCTATCTCATCTAAAGCCAAAGGCAAAAGAAAGAAGTAAGGACCACCAGATCTGAAGAAGAGCAGAGTAGATCAGATCATCTTGGAAAATTAATTTTTGACATTTATTTTGTCTAAAATTATTATTCGATCTATGATAAAATAATTTTGGAAAGCTCTTTGATCTATCACCTTTATCAAAATTTGATCCGAAAATGAACTTGGTTTTGATATCACCAAAAAGGGGGAAATTGTTGGAAATCAAACCCTAATAGTTTCGGTGATAACAAGTCAAAACAAAACCAAGTAATAAAATAATTGAAGGGCTAAATCTATTCGGATTCTTCAAGATCAAATGTCCTAGATTTCAAGCGGATCAAATATAATGCCAGATCAAATGCAAGATATTCGGATAAACCAATTGAAGTATAAATTGCCAGAACAAGTGTCCGATATCCAGATCAATCAAGAAGACTCTCAACGGATTTTACAGATCGATCTAAGACAGATCTAACATGCTTTCAACCAGATCAAAAGCCTGCTGAGATTGTTGAAGAAAAGACAAAATCATTTAATGATATTTTGAACATTAATCTGTCTCCATCAAAGTCAAGATTTGTGAGATATTTATTAAGATATGTTGGCAGCTATCTATCAGAGATTGATTGGCGTCTCATCATCAGAAATTGTTGGTGGCTCACCGGCTACTTTTGAAGATTATAAATACTCAAACACTTCAAAGATTCAAACACGAGACCAAGAGTGAAAAACACAAGCTATCTAAATCGAAGTTTATTCAAAAAGCCTTCACTCAGCATAACTCAGATACCCACATCATCAGATAAGAGTCTCGATATTCTGAGTTAGAATATATTTTCAAGATCGATCAAACTTCAAAGGAAGCATATACGAAATCGATCCAGATCAAAGTCATTCATAGCTATCCAGATCAAAACACCGAAATACACTCTGTATTTGTACTGTATAATTCAAAGCAGAAAGTTCGATCTTCTTTAAGAGAAAGTATTGCTAGGAGTTCCTCTCAAAGGATTGATTGGATTGGATTTGTACAAAGTCTTGTATAAATCAAAGTCTTCTAGTGAAATTCTTTTGAAAACAGAAGAAGGGGTGACGTAGGAGAATTCATCTTCGAACATCCAGAAACAACTCTATCTATTTATTTACTGCACTTACTTTACCTTTATATGCCTTAGCTATACATATATTAAATCTGCGAGAAAGATTTCTTCCGCCTGTTATCTTTCAGATCTTTCGAGCAGATCAAAAGTTTTAAGCAACAAAAACTTCTGTCTGATTTTAACAAATCAGATCGAAGACTCTTTATATTTTAAAATAGTGTATTCACCCCCCCCCCTCCCTCTACACATATTTTCGATCATAACAAAAATAATAATATTTTGTACATTAGAATTTTATAGAATTGAGAATCCTATTGAAATTGTAAAACTCTCGGTTATTATGACATATATGATGTCTAATTAATAATATGATTATTAAAACCTAGTTTGTATTGGATAATTAGTTATCTAATAAAAAAATACCAATTAAATAATGAGTAATTATTTATTGGTCTCCTTCATTGGTCATGCAACGTGGGAGTTAGAATGACGCCTTTTAACGCTTTGATTTCGTTACCCTAAGGGTGGTGTCCGTTTTGATTCAATATCAAGGCTAGATCTCTAATGATAGAATTTTAGATGTATTTTAAGTTTGACCGTCCTTACGGCGGCATTCTTGAGTTAAATCTAAAATTTGAAACGAAGGGTCTTACTCATGAAGATATCAAATTGTTGATTATATCTTTGACCAAAATTGTTGATTAGGTCACCTATTTTTCTCGAGCCCTATAGCTTGTCGTGTTTGGAAATTTTTTGCTGCATGATTTGGAGTTCAGAATTATCATTATTTCTCGAGGTGGAAGGTGGCAGATGATTGGCGTCGTGGACATATAAGAGAATTAATGTCATTTCTGATTATCTGGTTCCTTTAGAAAGCTAGGAATGATCACAAGCACAGGAGTGTTCGCATCCAATCGGCTAGAATTATTGTGCATATTCATGAGTTTATTCTATCTATTGGCCGTGCAGGTATCTTGAGGGATGCTCATTGGAATGGTTTTGAGAAGGTGGATTCTTCGCTGGGGCGGCAGTCTCGAGTCATTCGTACCACTCAGGTTCGGGTGATTCAATGGGTGCGGCCTAATTTTGATCATTTTAAATTAAACACGGATGGTTGTTCGAAAGGTGGAGGGGAGTCGGAGATTGGTGGTATTATCAGAGATCACACATGCAAGCCAATCCTTGCGTTTCATGACTCTATTGGTCTTGGGACTAAAACGAGGACCGAACTCTGTGCAATCTTGGAGGGGTTGTGGCTTTGTTTGCTTTATGATCTGTTTCCGTTGTGGCTGGAAGTAGATTCCATAGTGGTCTTGTCCATTATTGATGTGGTTAATACGAGGGAACATAGCAGCATCCAGACACAAATCCAGGGGATTCTTCGTTCCTCTATGGTCAGGAAGTCTCATGTCTATCGAAAAGTTAATGCTGAGGCGGACGAATTGGCTAATCTAGGATTGGTTAAGGGTGCGGCCATTTTACATCCTGAGGATATTCATGGGCGTCTCAAGGAGATTTGTAGGCTAGACAGATCTGGTTTGCCTTATATTAGAGTTAAATCTATTTTTTTGTATTTAAATTTTATTCGAACTTTTGCTTCTTTTATTTTGTTTTGAGCTCTTGAAATTCTTGAGAGGTTTTGGTCTAGTCCCTCTTTCTTGTATTTTTTTTATTCTAATAAACGAGTAGGGGTCCGCATAACCCCCGGCACAACAGGCGGATTTTGGGGAAAAAAATGCATACATATTTTCCATTCAAATTAAATTATTCTATATGATTTAAAAAATTAATAAATAATATATATATATATATATGTATATATATAAATATATGCTCACACAACGCGTATCTGTTGAAGAATGATAATATTGAAATAATAAATAAATAAATAAATAAATATATTTTTTACTATATAATATATGATTTACTATATTATGATAGCAATTTTCTTTATATTTTATTTTTCTCCTACTATTTTAATTTTAAAAAATTCATAACTTTTTTATTTTAACTTCTTGTTCTTGTCAAAAAATATTTAATTCTTAACACACATATCATGTGTGTTCGTGACCCACTAGAAGTAGCATGGAGAACAGAATGGCACACATTCATTTGAACAAATATTTATAAAACGTTTTGATAAAAATAGTTTTTTTTAATTTTTTTATAAAATATTATAAAAATTATTTAAATGTTTTTGAACAACTATTTATAAAAATATTTTTATAGTTAAAAAATCATCATTGTTTTCATTTCTAAAAAATCAGTAAATTATTTTTAAAAATCTATACTAGAGAACATTCATCAATTAGATAAAACAAGAACATATAATCATTAAATGTTTTATCTTTCGCACCAAACATTATCGAATCGAAAATATTGTGGTTGATAAAAATGTAAAGGCATTTATTAATATTATATTTTATACATTTATTTCACAGTTAGTAAGTTTAGTTTTATTTATTTTTTTTTTGAAAGAAAGTTTGATTAGATCTTAATCGAAATTTTGAGCTTTTATATCTTCTTATTAATTATTAATAAATGATAACTACTTATCGGCCAATCCAAACAAGTCTCTAACTGCGCACCAGGCCTCATTCAGCCCCGAGCCACCGCTTTCTCCGGTCGGTCACCGGCCAATTACAGCCGCCAGAGTAATCGGAAAACGTATAAAACCACCGAAATTGAATCGCAACAGCGAAGCCAAGGACCGGGCTGTTTCACGTTGCTGTTCCCTGATTCCATCGCTTTTCGTTGATAATTAGGTCTCGAAAGGTTTAAATCTCAACTCTCAATTATGTCTCTTCATTTCTTTAGATTTGGATAGTATTTTATGGTCTTTTTGTAAGAGTTATTACGACTATTTAATCCATTTTTGAACGGTCAAATCCATGTAGGGTAACTGTAGGGGCATGGTAGGATTGAGAAACAAGTTGGGGAATAAGGTAGGAAAGGGGGGGGGGGGGGGGGGTGAATGGAAAACTCGGCTACAGCGGCGGAGAAGCTGCTGCGTCTCGGGCTGATTCAGGGGACAATTGAGTTTGTGTATGTTTGAAGTGTTGTGTGATGCCCGAAAATCCTGTACCAAGATCAAACCTGCATTCATAGGGTTTTGGATTTAAAAGTTAGGTTCTTGCCCAAGAAGCTCAAATTTGTATACTAGCCTGAATCAGAGGTTTTATAAATTTTTTAGCCTTTATAGTTTAGTTCTCAAGTTATAAAGATGTTAATGAGCTGAAGATGTAAATATTTTAGTAGTAGCATGCTTTGGTTGATAGTTTACAGGAGTTCGCTCATTGAGATTTTGGAATGGTTTCAATGCTTTTATTTTTACGTTTATTTTGATTGTATTGTTCAATAATTAGGAATGATATCCCCGTTAATTATTAATCTGTTTTATGTTCTATCAGTTAACTGACATTGTTCTGCAATGGGAAAGAACGAATTCTTGACCCCAAAAGCAATCGCAAACCGAATCAAAGCCAAGGGTTTGCAAAAACTCCGATGGTACTGCCAAATGTGCCAGAAACAATGCCGCGATGAGAATGGGTTCAAGTGTCATTGCATGAGCGAGTCCCACCAACGCCAGATGCAGGTATTTGGCCAAAATCCTACCCGTATTGTCGGCGGGTACTCTGAAGAATTTGAAACCACATTCCTTGAACACATGAAGCGCAGCCACCGCTTCAGCCGCATCGCCGCCACAGTTGTGTACAATGAATACATATCAGATCGCCACCATGTTCACATGAATTCAACGCAGTGGGCTACCTTGACTGAGTTTATTAAGTATTTGGGTCGAACTGGGAAGTGTAAGGTTGAAGAAACCCCCAAGGGTTGGTTCATTACATATATTGATCGAGATTCCGAGACACTTTTCAAGGAGAGGATGAAGAATAAGAGGGCAAGGGCAGATCTTGCTGATGAGGAGAAGCAGGAGAGGGAGATACAGAGGCAAATAGAGCGGGCTGAGCAGATGATGGAAACAGTGGATTCTGCTGCTGCAAATGGGAAGAATGAAGAGGGAGGCAAATCAAGAATGTTGGAGAAAAACGAGGAAGACGCCGATAAAAAGATTAAGCTGAGTTTGGGGTCATCGGCCAAGAATGCACATGATAAGAAAGATAGTTCAAAATTGTTGTTTGATGAGGAAGAGTTCGAGAGTAAGAATGGAAAAAGCAAGAAGCAGAAAGATGACGATAAATCAGGGAAGAATGAATCAGCACTGGATGAACTGATGAAGGAACAAGAAAAGGCAAAAGAACGGAGCAACAGGAAGGATTATTGGTTGTTTGAGGGGATAGTCGTGAAGGTGATGAGCAAGGCATTGGCGGATAAAGGATATTACAAGCAGAAGGGGTTTGTAAGGAGGGTGATTGATAAATATGTTGGGGAGATTGAAATGCTTGAGAATAAGCATGTATTGAGGATCGATCAGGAGGAGCTGGAGACGGTGATTCCACAGATAGGAGGCCTTGTCAAGATAGTGAACGGGGCGTATCGGGGTGAGAATGCAAGGTTGCTAGCAATTGATACTGAAAGGTTTTGCGCCAAGGTGCGGGTTGAGAAAGGTCTTTATGATGGAAGGGTTCTCAAGGCTGTTGAGTATGAAGACTTGTGCAAATTGGCGCAATGAGTACTTTGGGTACAGAGAGAGATTACTTTTGTGCTCTCTGAGAGGTATTTGTTTTTTGGTTGTCTTCTGTCTACTGTATTTGCAAATACAACCTTTTTATCAGTTAATGGATTTCAAATACTATTTCACATCCACTTCTTGCGTTCATCATATTGTATGTCAATTACTAACCGTGACTATAGCTCTTCTTTGATTCGAATATACATCAATTCTGAGATTCTCAAACCTCGCTGTTATCTGCCACGTTTAGGCAAGTCCGACGGAATATCACATCCCATAAACTAAGCCAAAGATTTTTTTCCCTCTATGTGCTTTCTGTAATATTGATGTTAAAGCATCGTCCCGTCCCCTTGAATTCGCCCAAAGAAGTTTTTTTGGAAAACAATAGTATGAAGTATAAAACAGAGTTTCCTTCTTGAGCAACTTGACCAGAATGTTTTGTATGTGTATCATGCTTTGATGGGTAAATATTTGGGTAGCTGGCCATCTGAGAATATCGTGAGTCAAGAATTGGGAGTAGGGACAATTTAGTTTAAACACACGAAAAGTATAACTTTGTGGTTGATTTAGTCGTAACTAAATTGAAGAAATTTAGAAATACAGAAAGATTTATTCTTGATTTGATATTTACCCACACTTCTATCCCTCGACATTTTTTGGCACCAATTTTTATTCCTCTTCACCAAAATTTCTTCAAATTTTCAAATTTCACACACACAAAAAAAAGGTCAAATTCAACCTTTTGGATGTGCATAATAATTAATTCTGAATAATAACTTTTATCGAAGTGCAAAGTTAGGATGAATTTGGAGACTTGGCAATTGGAGAATGAGTGTGCTACGAAATGAAGTAGGAAATTGTAAAAAAAAGATTTATTGTTCCAAAATTATTATCTTCTTGAATCTTGGGTTTTCCAAGTCCAAACCAAAATTAAATTTTAAAAAAATAAGAAATCATATTATTTTACTGCATTTTGGATATATGGAACTTTTTGTTTTTGTTTTGTTTGGTTTTTTAATGAAGATTCTTTTTTAAAATATATTATTTTATACCTTCGATTTTAATCGAGCACTTATTTTGTTTTCTAGGATACATGTGATTTCAATTTTAAACACAAGAAGACATTGTTTGGGTTTGGCGGTTTGAATGTTTTAAAATTTAGAATTTTTTTGGTCAGAAAAGTTCAATATTTGTTTTCATTTATCTCAAAATCGATTCTATAATTTTGCAATTTGTAACCACCAAATATCTAATATACAAATTTATATGTCCTTTTTCACTTTTCATCAGGCATGATAATTGATCCCGCTTATTAAGATAGTGTTTGTGATTGCATATAAAAAAATACTTCCTTTCACAAATTTTGAAAATTATGTGAAATAAAAAATGAAAAGTGCTTTCCAAAAACAATATCAATACTGCATCCAGTCCGCTAAACCTGATTAAATGAGTTGCCGAGCAAGGAGAGGCTAACCGGTCAACGAATCCGAAAGTAAGTTCGGGCCAAGTAAGAGATTTTTTTATTTTAATAGTCTCATCGAATATATTTATAATATTTTAAATAATAAAATTTTTATTCTTTAACTTAATCAAAAATATTATCGTCCTTTGTTGGTAAATTATTGAATTTTTTATTTTATATTAACTAGAATTAAAAATATTTTTAATATTTAATGTGTTTGCGGGTTCAATCCGAACTGATTTTTTTTTTTTTTTTTTTTTTTTGCGTTTTAAGATTAGATGAGTTCAAGCCTTGATTCAAATTCTTTTTTGACAAGATGAACCATGAATCCTACCCTATTGTCTAGGGGTGGTTCGGTACGGTATACCGCGGTATTCAACGAATACCGCATATACGTACCGAAAATATCAGTACCGAAAATTTCGATTCCGATATCGTACCGAAAATTCAGTATATCGAAATGTCGGTTATACCAAAATTTTTGGTATGACATAAATCCTTACCGTTTTTACCGAAAAATTTCGGTATATCGAAATTCGGTATGGTATTGGTATGATACCGACCGAATTTTTTATATTTTTTTCGATATATCGAAATACCGAACACTACAAGAAAAAATGCGTTTAACGACTGAATATATAAATGTTGTCACTAATTTACGACTGAACTAAATAATATGTCACCAATATTATTTAATGATGAAAATTTATTCTTTGTCGCAGATAACGACAGATTTTCAAAACGCCGTCGCTGATTTAACGGCAAATAAAAATTCCGTCGTTGTTTAACGACAAAATTATTATATTTGTCGTTAATTTGTGACGTCTTAAGTTTTGTCATTGTTTAGTCGTCAATTAACGACAACAACATCTCTTGTCGTTAAATTAATGACCAAATATTAAATATTGTCGGTATTTACGACAAAATATATTTGAGTTGTCGTTAATTAACGACGGATTTGAATTATATGTCCTTATTTAACGACAACAAATGAACATCTGTCGTTTCATAAAGATTTTAGCCTCAATTGTAATTCCCACCTCTTCGCGCCTTTGTTTTTCTACACAACACTTTTCACAGATTGAGGGTTTCATTCTCCTCACGTTAACATCTAGCTCTTCTCAGCTCTCCCAGGTATGTTTACATAACTCTTTTGCTTCTTTTTTTACTTTTAATTTACAAAATTGTGGTTTGATAGAACACAAAATTTTCCCCAAATTATAGGCCTATGTTGTCTCTCATTCTACATTGCAAATGGACCGGTACTTACAAGTTTTTTTTTTTTTTTTTATTTCAGTTTACAGATTCATTCATTCTTCTCCCAAATTCTAGGTATTTCTCCGCCAATGTCGACGCGCCCCTCTGTCCCTGAACAAAAACCTTGTTCTTAAAATTATTTCATTCCGATTAACAGATCCATATTTTCTTAAAATTTTAGTTTGTTCACTGCCACCCACGCCGGTCACTACCGAGAATCCCGACCGTAGCATCCTCCGTCTACCCTTGCATCAGATTCGGTACTTAAGGTTTTGTTTTTTGTTTATTTTTGTTATAAAAATTCATAGGATTTTGTTTATAAATGATTTTTTATGGGAAAAAAGAATAATAAAATTTTTTGTTATAAACTACTAAAATTGGGTTTTGGTATGTACTGTTAAAATGTGTTTCTCTAATTATCGTGTGATGTGAAATTTGAACAAAATTTCGACATATATATATATATATATATATATATATATAGAGTTTTGATATTGTGAGCACTTATCATGTGCACTTATGTGCGCACCTGTTGATGTGGCGTTTACCTATTGGATGTTATTGGATGTAGATGATGTCACGTCAGCGGTGCACACTTAAGTGCACATCATGGGTGCTCACAATATCAAATCTATATATATATATATATATATATCTACTTTTGATACTTAGGGAATGGATTTATACATTATATGGTATATCGACATCTTTATTTAGCGGTACGTTATTTGGTGATACAATAGCTTAAAAATTAGGATGAATATTATTTAATCATAGAAGAAATGTGATTTGTCAATTTTTTCCACAAGTTCACAAGGAAACACGATATAATTTATCAATTGAAACTTGAAAATAAAGTGCTTATATGTGCTTAATTGCTTGGTTGACAGTTTACTGGATTAATGTTTTTTTAGCCTTTGGAAAAGTTTGATTATGTGCGAGTTATTTTAATTGAAGGCCACACACATGTATAATTACATTTCTGGGAACTCCCTCACCAAGACAGTAACAATTCCTAATATTAGTATATTAGAGTTTTTCAGTACTTGAGTTATCTCATTTTTTATTATTTGGTGAGGTATCGTCTGCAGATAATGAAGCTTTCCAAAACGAGGAAATTGGACAGCATATCATCGATGTTGAGGAAATTTCTGGATGTCGATATTTATATTTTGTTAGAATGTGTTTTAATATTAATATCATGCATGATGATCATATTTATATATGAATTTGTATTTGTTCATTTTGAAAATTAGCTGAGACGGCTTCAAAAATAGTTCTCATGATTCTAGGATCTTGATTGTTGACTAAGGTGGCAAGTAAGTCATATTGTGTTGTTTATATTTATTTTACAAGTTGTTTGCTCATTATTTTATATAATTACTATTACTATTTGATCGATATGATGTAGGTTTTTACCGGAGAGCAATGCAGTATCGGCTTTTATCACTGATAAATTTGCTAAATTTGCTGAGAAACAGTGCTGAAAAACTGGGGGAGTTTGTGGTAAGATTAAATATCTTACCTATTTAATAATAATTAAATCCATTAGGAAAACATGGTTAATTTAATTATTTGACTTAAAATTAACAACAATAATTTTTTAATCTACAGATTTTTTTTTAATGAATTTTACATTCTTCTGTACGTGCTTTCTTGGAATTTAATTGATTACGCAAAAATTCTTTTTAGCATCTATCTCATTGTGTTTTGCTTGTTTTCTATGGTCATGACTGATATTTTTGGAATAATTGTACACATTTGTTTCAAAGTGATTGCTTGGGTTTTTTTTGGTTCCTTTGTTTCTTTGTTTTATGTGAATAAATAATATGTATTTTTTTGAAATGCAGAAAACATATAATTGGCGTCCTGACCATGATGCTCATATTAGGGCAACATGGAAAACACTTGCAGCTGATCAATGTAGGAAAACACTTTGCAACAGCAGGTTCATTATTTGATGGAGCATGCACTTATTGATCCCCAATCTGCCCCCTTTTCGAGTGCTCTTGACGACGATGATGATAGCATGCAGCCATAGTCATCTTAGATAAGTCGGTGCTAGACTTTTTTGGAAGGTATTTAAGTTACCTTGTGTGTTATGGTACTGTTTTCATGTTTTTGTCAATGAATGATTGTATACTTTGGAATGTGACCACAACAGTAAGAATGATTTTTGTCTTGATATTTTGGAACTACTGATATTATGGAATGATTATTGGTTGTTTTATTGAATATTTTAACTGTAAATTTGTGTTAGATTGTGTTGGCTGGGATTTGTGGTGGAAAATGTTTTATTGAATATTTTGACTCTGAATTTGTATTACATTGTATTGGTTGAGATATGGGGAGCAGGGGTTATTGGCTCTGGGTTGGCACAGTTAGCGACGGAAATAAAAGATGCGTCGCTAATATTAGTGACAAATAGTCAAAGTTGTCGCTAAACCTAACGACAACAAATTAAGTTCCGTCGCCAGTTTATTGAAAGATTTAAACACTTTGTCGTTAAGTTCAACGACAGATAATTTGTTTCCGTCGCAAAAGTAATGACAGATTAATTATTCAGTCCTTAAGTTTAGTGACAAAAAATTATTTACGTCGTTATAATTAGTGACAGAAATTATTTACGTCGTTATAATTAGTAAGCGATATGACAACATTTTGGTATTTTTTCCTAACCCTACTATTCTCAACCCTATTCTCATCGTTCCACTTGCCATATATCTGAATACTTTCCATATATAAAGTTATATTGACGCGCACATAAAGAATGCAAATGTACACATCGAATAAAATTTTATGATGTATTTCAGTTACATACTTGATTTTTGTATTATGAATTATTTATAACATTAATCCTCATTATAATAATAAAAAATAATGGATCCTACATAATATAATGGGACAATAGATAATTTTGTTCAGTAAGTGGTGACGTTTTTTGTTTTGATCATTTTACTAGTCAAAGTTATACTATTAACTATAATCTTGCAAATTTGATTTTATTGGTTTTTAATTATATTTAGATGAAATGTTAACGAGGTGTGAATATATCATTAATTTTTCAATTACATGTTAATATTTTTTCAATATCACATGAGTAATCCAACAAATATAAATAAAGAAAGTTAAACTAATGAAAAGTCACGGGACCTTAATCCGACTTTTCCAAGCTAGATGATCAAAATATAAAACTTGACAATTTTCAAGACGAAATTGATTACTTTTCTTCTATATAGTTATAGATCATCTAACGATATTTATAATAGATTATTAACATGTTTAAAATTAAAATTTAATTCATATAATAATAGTTATTATTAATTGATGTAGCCAAAAAATACAAGTACTGGTACGTAAGGTCTGTAGGCTGAACCTTGCAACATAGGGTACTTACAGAGCGTAAGGTGAACCTTGTAGCGTAAGGTAAACACGTAGCGTAAGGTGAACCTTGCAGCGTATGGTAAATGTGTAGCGTAAGCTGAAACTTCGTGGATCGTCACCTGCGTCACAAACAAACGTCAGAGGCGCCGGGTGATTTTTCGGCGTAGGCACTCCGATGCTCAAGTCAACAAAGAGCACAATGATAATCTCCCAAAATAAGAAAGCTCAAGTTCCCTAGAAAAATGAGAATGTACCTTGGATAAGAGAGATACATCTATTTATAGATGTTTTAAGAGTGCTTCGCAGGCTTGGGCCCTTGTGTCTTGGGCTCATAAATTTGGGCTTATTTTATTAATTAACAAATTGAGCTTCCATCCCATCATAAGTCCCCCCACTCTCGAGTGAATTCATGTAATGAAGACGTTCAAAGTAGATTTTGTGGGAAAATAGTAGAATTTATCTTAAGAGTCCATCGTTAGATGACGATCTTGAATCGAGTAAAGTGTAGCCACAATAGGTCTTTGACTTGGCATGATGTCGGGTATCTACGTGAGGTGTTGGATGACATACTCGTGAAACTAACATTCGCATGATTATTATCTTTTGCGTATTTATTGATGTATGTTGCGCTTTGTAATGCTTAACTGGTGTGTGCTTGAGAGGAGATCAGTCTCTCAAGATTTTGTCTCAAGGGGAAGTCATAAACCCACCTTATAGGGTCGGTGACGTTTTCGTTAAGCATGGAGAGCAAGAGAAATCGTATGGCGCATAGTAAACCAAGGTGTGTTTGATAATAGAACTATCAACTTTATCTAAACTGGTATTGATGAAACTGCGTAACGTAAGGTGAGGAGTTGACAAAGTTGAGACTCGCTTAAAACAGATCTTAAGAATAAAATCTTTTCAAATTCGCCATATTCCACGGTCGGGGGAGTATTCCTCCCTCGGTATGTTGGAGCCGATAAGTGCCTATCTTGATGATTTCAATCACTTTATATGGGCCTTTCAATTTTGGATCGAGATTTTCCGACCGGGTGCAGAACATCCGCTCTTCTCATAACGAAATTTCCTACTTGGAAAGATTGAAGTTTGACTCGATTATTGTAAGATTTAGCCATGCGAGCCTTATAACTTTCTGCGTGGACTGATGCTTCTTCTCGCAATTCATCGATTAAATCCAAAGAGTGTCGAAGTGCTTGATCATTCTGGGACGATTCATATTGTTTGACCCACCCGCGAAGAGGTCTCTCCTATTTCTGCTGGAGCTACAACCTCAACTCCGTAAGTTAGATTGAAATCATTGAATGGTGATTCTCCTGTTGATGCACGGGGTGTCGTTCAGTAAGCCTATAGTACGCTTGGTAACTCTTCTACCCACTTTTCTTTAGCATTACCCAAGGGGGTTTTAAGATGCTGCAAGATTGTTCGATTAGTAACGCCTGTTTGGACGTTAGCCTATGGGTTGCCGACTAATTTGAAAAACTGATGGATAGATAGAACCTTGCACCATCCTTTTATATTTACCCCGGAAAATTGGGTTCCATTGTCTGAGATAAATGCTCGGGGAATTCCAAACCTGCACACTATATTTTTCCAAAGAATACCGATGAAATCTTTTTCGGTGATTTTTGCCAGTGGCTCCGCCTCGACCCATTTGGTGAAATTATCTACTGCAAAAATATGTTGGGGATCGATTAACTCATGCCCGAAAACGCAGCAGAATTTCAAAGTTTTATAGTAAACACCGAACACTTGTGTAGCATTCAAAATCATCAAACATCCATAGGGTGTTTTAGAAAATTTTACCTATCAATCTCAAAAGATTTCTTTATGGCTCTAACCAAGTTGTGAACAACTTAGCTCTTGAAATGATAGACACAATCTACAAGCTTCCAAGAGCACACCTTCTTCGAAATAGCTCCTCCTTCAAATTAGGTCCACGACTAGACAATCTAGATCCACTCTAAATATGCACTAGAATATTTAGAGCATTTTTCATTGAGATGTTTCTTGCCTTTTCTCCCAAAATTGAAAGACATAAAATTGGATAATTTTCAAGGGAACCCACAACTATGTATGTATATTGTGTGAGGAATATTGATAAATAATAATTCAAGGTCAAAGATTAATTAGCAATTAAACCATGCATGAAAAAGTGCAAGACTTGCATGGAAAATTGCATCCATTCTTCCAACCCTTCAAATTTCCTCACACATATATTTTATATGTATATATATATATATATATATATATATATATATATGTCAAACATATATAAATATATATACATGACTTTTTAACTTAATATTTAATTAAATATTAAATTTAAACCCATTTAAGTTTAAATAATTAATTAAATCTAACTTGAACTCATTCAAGTCCACTAGTATATAATTATTCAACACTATATCGATTTGAGCTCTACTAGACTCAATAGTGTTTAATTAATCCAACACTTGAATTAATTTAATTGTTTGTACACTACAAAGTCTACTAGTGTTAAATTAATTCAACTCTTGAATTAATTTAATTAAGTTCATAATAATAGTTTAGAAAATCACCATTTTCACAAAATAATTATTTTTCAAGTCAACTTTTAATTTTGGAACACATTCACAAATTAAAAGTTACTTTCCTCTTTATTCTCCATTAGAAGTCATACTTCTAATTTATATTACTTATAAACTCTTTTATAAGTTGTTCAACATATTGAACTAATTTTAATCTCAACGGGATCTAGAAATCTAGTACTTGTGTGACCCTCAATGGTTCATTTATACAACTAGCACCGGGTTCACATCTTCATGTGATTCGGGATCAACAAGTCCCTTATATGAGCATACCCTATATAGCTCCATTCTTATTGTTCAACTCCTTGATAATAAGAACGTCAGAAAACTCAAGTTTGATAGTACCCAATCAGTCATGTTAAACGTCTAGCAGCATCGCTTACATGACTCCCTAGGTATCAAATGATAGTGCCTGCAAGAACCAATCAATCATGGTTAACGTACAATACGGTCCCTTCAACTCATATATCCTGATCGATTCGACAACCATTGGTTTATCGAGAGTTGTAATTGAATCGATAACTATGTGTCATGCCGTAGTTGCATCGAAGGTGTAATTCAAGAAACCCTTTCTTAATTACCACCTACTCTGATCAAAGATTTCAAGCTACATATGCATGAGAACACATAGGATATCCATACCCGTAGGTAAGCGGTGAATTTTCGACTACAATGCATCGACTCCTATATGTTTCATCACAACACCCAACATTGCCACCTGATGACCCCAGATGAGTCGGTAAACAAGTCAAAGTAAAACACTAGCATATCGAGTCTCCATGTTGTCCCGAGTCATAAGGACTAATGATGTACAACCATAAACTAGGACTATTCAACTCGATAAGTGAGAACCACTTGGAAAATCCTTTAGGAAGGATTGTTCAGTGCACTCTACAAGGAGCACCTATTTGCATGCTTGGACATCACCATGTACCCTACCAATGAAACGTGGTACTCACATCGCAAATACTAGTCTCAAGCTCGAGCGGCCTTTATCCTTCTTTGTGGCAACTGAATCGACTAGGAACAGTTTAGAATATACAGTATTCCAAATATGAGTTTCATGATAGTCATCCCATGACCATCTCATATTCTTTCTACTATTTGTATATTCAAGGGCTTTATCTATGCAGCTTGCATGAGTATAAAAATAAATGTTTGCCAAATTAAATAATTTCAAATATTATTAAAATAAAAATTGTCATACAAGAGTTCTCTCAAGGACCATCGACCAACACATTGGCTCTATGGGCACCTACTCTAATACAATAAAGAATTTTCTTTTCCAAGTAGCAAGAGGAAAAGGGCCTACAAGATCCATTCCCCATTGGACAAAAGGTAGTGGGCTATCCAATGGTTGTAGCAATGTTGCGGGCTAGGGGTGAAGATTGGTGATAAGTGTGTTTAGTATGCATTAGTTTATAGCATTTCATGTTTAGTTTGCATGCATTTAAGTGATTTTCGTAAGTTTTGTTAGCATTTTATGTTATGTGTTTGATTTGGGTTCACCTGGTTGAATTTTGTAGGAAATGAAAGAAAATTTGGGATTTCTGTGCGTCCAAGCCGCGCGCACGCGAGAAAGAGTCTCGCGCATGTGCAGAAGGAAAAGTCAGAGGTTTCCAGGGCGAGGCGCGCGCGGGCGAGCTCATGTCCCGCGCGCGCGCCGAAGAAATTTCCAGAGAATCTCGAGAGGATGCGCGCGCGCGCGAGCTCTTTCCTCGCACGCGCGCGAGGCATTTGAAGTCACTGTTCTTTTAAGCTGCGCGCGCGCGAGACTGCTTAGGCGCGCGCGCGCATGTCCGTGACCTAGTTTTCGAATTTAATATTATTTTGAAGGAATTTTATTGGGCGCGGTCATATATATAGAATTTGGATGCCTTTGTTAAGGACTTTTGGATCTTTTTGGAGTACGGGAAAAACTTGCGGCGGCTAGGGAGCAAAGTTCTTCAGATTTTCTTTTATTCTAGTATTTTTTTACTTTATGTTTTAAAACTTGGATTATTGAATCATGTTTATTAGTGAGTAGTTTTTTCTTTCGATCAAGGCCACGTGATTGAGCCAGACAGTTTATGTAAAAAAACTTGGTTTATTTATTTGAGATTTTCAGACTTAATTGACTTTATTGATTATCAAATTTATCTTCGTCTTACAAATTTCTTGGCCAGTTATTTGTTTGCTTGTTAATCGATTCCAAGTCTACAGAGGAGGTTTCGAATTCGATCACTTTGATTTTCAACATAGTGTAAAACTGACTAGAAATAGAATTCGGTTTCATTATGCGGTTTAGGGGTTAACTGAATTTTCACAGTGATTATGCATTCAAATTTGATTAGAATTACGAAAGATTAGTTCATCAAGATTTGAATAGGTTTGATTGTTCTAGAAATAGTCCTTCGAACAAATTAGGAAAATTCCCGTGAATTATGATTAAGTCTGATATCTTAGATCGATTGCTTGTTGCATGAATTGTCTGGTACCTACGTGTGTCCTTGATCGAATTTTTCCAAAATTTTACGTAATTCAAAGTTTCCAACTGTGTTGTAATTTGGGTTCTAATTAATTTGATATTATTGCAATTTTATTATTTTTATCTAAAATCTGAAATCATCTTTATTCATTAGTCTAGATTAAGTAGAGATAAATATATTTTGGTAATCATATTTTTACAGTCCCTGTGGGTTCGACATCTGGACCTTAGTCCACTTTATTATAATTTGACCTGGTTCACTTGCTAGTAGAATTTATTTATACCGAAAAAGCCGGTCAATTGGCGTGTTCATGGCATGGTCAACAATGTTGGACGAGTGCCAAATCATCTTTCTTCATGGTGGGCCAAAAGTATCCATGACGTAATGCTTTGGCAGCAAGTGATTTTCCCCCTAAATGATTTTTACATATTCCTTCGTGAATCTCACGGAGAACGTAATCTACTTTACTTGGAATGAGACATTTCAGGAATGGCTGGGAGTAACCTCGCTTGTATAATTCTCCATCTATGATGGCTAATCTGGTGGCTCGCACTTTTAGCTTTCGTACAGTGGTAGGGTCTGAAGGGAGGTTGTCACGTGTCAGGTAGTTAACAATTTCAATTTTCCAGCTAGATTTATGTTCTTCTGTGGAAAAAATATTAAAACCAACGTCTTGGTTTCTTTCTTACTGAGCGTCAGGAATGTTATCTTTCGACTATCAATGTTGGCTAAGGAGCTTGTTAGTTTTGCTAAACAATCAACCTCTTCATTTTCATTCCTGGGTACTTGTTTTATCTCGTAGTTCTCTAGCCGGGAAAGGAACTCGTTAACTCAAGTCAAGTATATGAGCAACTTTTCTTCTTTTGTTTCATAAGTGACATGGACTCGATTCACTATTAGCTGGCAATCACTGTGAACTACAAACGTTGTTTCTCCTATCGAGAGAGCCAACTTGGTGTCAATGATGAGCGCTTCGTATTCAGCTTCATTGTTTGATACATGGAATTGAAATCTGACAGCATATTGGAACTTGTCTTGCCGAGGGCTTTCTAACAGAATTCCGGCTCCACTTCCATGCTATATGGAGGATCCATCTACATACAGTGTCTAGGTTGAGGCTGAGGATTCTGCGTCAGCAGTTGTCATTTCAACGAGAAAATCTGCAAGAACTTGCACTTTAATAGCCGGGTGATGCTGGAACTCAATTCTGTACTCACTCATTTGACGACCCATTAACCATTCTACCAGACGCCTTCGGTCCGGCGAGCACTTGCTTGAGTGGATGATTGGTCAGTACCACCATTTGATGAGATTGGAAGTCTGGATGTAACTTTCCTGTTGTAGTCACTAAATCTAATGCTAGTTTTTCTATGTTGGTGTGACAGAGTTTTGCTCCTTGCAATGTTTGGCTTGTGTTATACACGGGTTTGTGCTCTCTTCCTTATTCAACTACCAGTACAACACTAACTGTTTCGGATGATATTGCTAAATAAAGTAGCAAAGTATCTCCTTTGCGATATTTGGTTAGGAGTGACGGTGTTGATAAATATCTCTTCAAATCTTCAAATTCTTGTTGACATGTTTCGGTCCATTGGAATCTCTTTAATTGTCGTAATATTTTGACGAATCAAAACGAGAAATGAAGCTGTTTAAGGCTGTTATTCTGCCAGTCAACTCCTGTATTCTTTTAACGCTCCGTGGGGGTTGCATGCCTAGAACAACTATAATATTTTCGAGATTCGTCTCTATTCCTCTTTGTGAAACCATGTAACCCAAAAAATTTCCACCTCGCACGCCGAAAGAGCACTTTTTGGGGATCAACTTCATCTGATATTTTTCCAATATTTCAAAACACTCGAAAAAGTCCTCCACATGTTTGTTTGCTTGGATGCTCTTAACTTTCATGTCATCTATGTATACCTCCATGTTTTGTCCAATTAAGTTTGCAAATATTTTATTCACATCGCTGATATGTGGCTCCGACATTCTTGAGTCCAAAGGGCATTACATCATAGCAATAGATTCCACGATAAGTGATAAAACTTGATTTTTCTTGATCATTGGGGGCTATGTCTATTTGATTGTACCCTTGGTACACATCAAGGAAGCTAAGAAGCTCGCAGCCTGCAGTTGAATCGACCAAGATATCTATGCAAGGCAACGGAAAAATATCTTTTGGACAAACATTGTTAAATTGGTATAATCTATGCAAAGACGCCACTTTTCTCCGGGTTTTGGAAACAATACGACATTTTCTAGCCATTCTGGGTACAAATCCGGTCTGATATATTTCATTATTAAAAGCTTTCCAATCTCTGCAACAATATATTTGCTTTTGTCTAGACCGAAAGATCTTTTCATCTGCTCGACTGGTTTCATTCGCTGATCCGCATTAAGATGATGAAGTGCTAATTCTGGAGGTATACCTGGTAAAGCCTCATCACCCCAAGCAAAGACATCAATATTATGCTGCAAAAAGTTTGTCAAAGCATTTTCCTCTTTGACTGGCAAATCTGATCCGATCTTTGGAATTTTTTTTGGATGTTCTTGCACTATCTCTATGTATTTGAGGGTTTTTGCGACTTTCATTCTCTCCTACTCTTCCGATTCTCCCTCGATAAGGTGTATGTTGTTTCCATCCTTATCATAGTCAAGCTATTGCTTCTTTTTTTTTCAATGAGTTGTCACAAGGACCTGACTATCTACGACTTCACGTAGAGTTCCTTAGGATAGATGCATGGCATTATCGCAAGCCGACTATCTCAGATCACCTCATCGGTTCCGTCAGAAATTTGAAATTTCAATTTCATGTGATGCGTAGATGTTATTGATTGAAACAGATTCAGACTTGGAAGTTCAAGTATGACATTGTAAGGCGAAGGGGCCTTAACAACTGAGAATTTCACCATTTTGGTGGTTCGTCGAGAATATGATCCTAGATAAAGTGGTAGTGTGAGTTCTTTTGCTGCTTCAACCGTCTCTCCCACAAAACCGACGAGAGGAGTTTTCACTTGCATTAGTTGTGTGTTGCTTATTCCCATTTTTTGGAATGCCCTGTAAGAATAATCTCTGCTGAACTTCCGTAGTCCACTAGTATATTTTTCACCCAAAAGTTAAAAATTGTGGCAGAAATTATTAGGGCATCTTTGTGCTCATCTCGAGAGGTTTCCAAGTCTGCATTTCCAAATGACACCTCTTCACTTGGTCTTGAAATCTCATGTACTATTTGGATGAAGACTGGGCGTGAGTATGGATGATCTCCTGAAGTTGCACATGCCAAATTTTTCCAAGCATTATTTGTATCACCGCAAGCAGGCCCTCCGACTATGACAGATATTGTGCCTCCTGTGGGCATATTCACTTCTCTTTGGTCGGATTTTTTACTTGTATCCCCTCGCTCTTTATGTTGTTCGCGCTGAAGATTGTTGTCGTGGTTCTTGTTATCTCATTGTTGACTGTGAGACGTATCCACGTAATCGGCCAAGTATCCTCGCTTGATGACCCTTTCTATCTCAGCACGAAGGTTGAAACAATCTTTAGTGGTGTGCCCTTTATCCTTGTAGAAACGAAATACTTCTCCGATCATTTTCGTTTAGGGTTCTCCTTCATCGGGCGTGGGGACTGCAATAACCCCTGTTGTTCAGCCACAATCATTACGTCTATCAGACATGCATTTAGGGGGGGGGGGGGGGGGGTGGACTGGAGTTGGGGGTTTGAAGAGTTCTCCTATCATCTTTCCTCTTATTTTCGGTTTCTCTTCCTCCCTTTTTCTCTTCCCCAGGTATCGTGGCTCGATAGACTCTTCTATGCGGATGTATTTTTCTGCCCTTGCCAGTAATTCTTCTAGGGTGGTTGAGGGCTTCCTTGCAATCGACTCTTTGAAATTTCTGTGTTGGAGGTTCTGTTGAATTATTCCTGCTAGCAAATCATGGTTAACATGAGGAACTTCATGGACGGCTTGTGTAAACCGTTGTACATAGTCTCGTAAACCTTCTCCCTCCTTTTGAATGATTGTAAACAGATATGCTCCAGTTTTCGGATACTTTTTGTTGATCGAAAATTGATGGAGAAAACGCTGGGTTAACTGTTCCAGGTTTTCAATGGTTCCGAAAGGTAGTTTGTTAAACCAAGATAGTGCACGTCCTGACAGAGTGGTTCGAAATATCTTGCAGTAAGCAGCATTACTTATGTCATATAAATCCGCTTTCACATAAAATTTGTAAAGGTGAACTTGTGGATCACCTGCTCCCTCATATTCTGGAATATTGATAATTTTCATTCCCTTGGGCAATGATTCAGCTAGGATAGCTGTAGTGAATGGGCTGCGTCGGGTAGGTAGAATTTCCAAGGATTTTTCTTCTTCATTCATTGGGGTGCTATGAGCTTGACTCTGGGCCTCATCCTCTCTTTGAGTTGTCTTCTTTTTGGAATTACGTGGTGGAGTTTTTGCTTCATTTGCTGTTTTTTTTTGTGCGTCCTCTTTCGGGTTAGCGGTGGATAAACCATTTTTGTCGGGTATCTTCTCAGCCTTGTCATTTTGTTGGGATTCCAAGAATCTTGCCAACGCTTCACTCGCAGCGCGGGCGGAGGTCTCCTCTAACATGGTTCTCAATTTTGCCTGTGCAATCTGCATTGTCGGTTGATGTGGTAGTCCATCGTTTTCAGTATCTTGAGAGGTGTGAGGCTAATTATCCATTCTCAGTGACGAGATAAACAAGATTCCCATAGACGGCGCCAAGCTGATGTAGCCAAAAAATACAAGTACTGGTACGTAAGGTCTGTAGGCTGAACCTTGCAACGTAGGGTACTTACGTAGCGTAAGGTGAACCTTGCAACGTAAGGTAAACGCGTAGCATAAGGTGAACCTTGCAGCGTAAGGTGAACATGTAGCGTAAGATAATCGCGTAGCGTAAGATGAAACTTCGTGGATCGTCACCTGCGTCACAAAAAAACGTTAGAGGCGCCGGGTGGTTTCCCGGCGTAGGCACTCCGACGCTCAAGTCAGCAAAAAGCACAATGATAATCTCCCAAAATAAGAAAGCTCAAGTTCCCTAGAAAAATGAGAATGTACCTTGGATATAAGAGAGACACATCTATTTATAGATGTTTTAGGAATGCTTCGCAGGCTTGGGCCCTTGTGTCTTGGGCTCATAAATTTAGACTTATTTTATTAATTAACAAATTGGACTTCCATCACATCATTAATAATATAATAGACAATATAGTATTTTTTTGTATAACATAGATTAATTTAAATTTAAATTTAAATTTAAGACTAGATGTCCTATCCTATAAAACAATCTCACCAATCTGCATTTGTAAGAAAGATGGACTCGACCAATATCTATAATGCAAAATAATACTTTTAGCGTAAAATATAATATTATTCGACCATATCGGCTTATGCGAGCTTGCGAGCTTTTTTTTTTAATTAATTAATTTATTTTTTTTTGAAGAAATTTATTTATTATTATAAAAAAATTTAATCGCCCTAATTGCCACCCCAATCCAACCCACCCCCACCTAAACTGCGTGTCTCACTCTCACATGTCTGTGTGAATTGTGTGATTAGCAAGAGGGAGACCAAAGGCGTGAGGCTGGTGAGAAAGCCGCATACGTTTTGGATTCAATTCAAATCAAATTAAAAAAAGTAGGAACAACACACCATATATTATATCATACATATGTGCATTTTTCTTACCGGAAACAAGCCACCTCAGCCTCGTGCCACTGCTCCAGCAGGCCACATTTCTACACCACCTCTTCGCCTTCCATTCGAATTCATCTGGGTTTCTCATTTCTTGCACCGTTGATCTGTTTTCTTGGGTTTTTTCTTCTTGTTTTTGGGTAAAGATTGTTTCTTTTTGCGATTTCTGATCTGGGTGGTGAAGGGAAATGGAGGAGAGTGTTTTGTGTCAGTGGGGTGTAATTCGATCGCTGTTAGCTATTCTTCAATGGTGGAGTTTCAATGTCGCCGTTATTATCACAAACAAATGGATCTTTCAGGTGGGATTATTTTTCCCCTTTGTTTGTAGCCAAGATTCTTGAGTGAAAACAGCTTTATTTTGCGTATTTGCGTTTTTTAAGTTTTGTATGCAGCTTAATTTGGTGGAATTTTGTTTCTTTTTTAGTTTGACGTTTTGTGCAAATTGGATTTTTTTAAATTGATCTTTGTGTTTCTACTTATTTCCTTTGAAATTTGGATTGTGTTTGTATCCAGATTGAATTGTGTTTATCTATCGTGTGATTCAGTTCCAAAGTTTGTGGGAATTCTAATCTTGAGAAGGTTTGTGTGAATCATCAGTTTGATTTGATTGAAGCAACTTTTGGTCTCTTTGTTTATGTTGTTTTTTAATCTTCAATGAGGACATTTTTCGTGATTTCTGGTTTTGTGACAGCTTTATAATGTTTGTATGTTTGAATATTTAACTTTCATAATCGACACTGTTTTTTGTTATGCCCTTTTACTTCTATCCGTTCGACTATCTGTACATTTATATTTTCTTGTGGCATGTAGATGTTGCATTTAACAAGTGTTTTAGCTGGGTGCATTTCACAGGGAGGATAGGAAAAACGTATTTTTGAACTGTCTGTAGAGTTATATGATTGTAGCTGCTAAACTAGAGCGAATCTTCTGTTCTTTTGTGTGTTGTGAGGTGTGACTTTTTGTAGATCTTAAATAAAATTATTTAAACTCGCCCTGTGGAAGTATGCATTTGCTTGTGATAATCGGTGCTTTTGAAGTGATACAGTTTATAGGCGAGGAGTTAGTGACGAATGGTCCTATTTCAGTCCTTGGATGATGATGGTGGCTAGCCGTGATGAATTATTTTGCCCTGTGAAAATTTTAATTTCATGATCAATTCACAAAATGGTTATACACTTTTAAGTTAGTCCAACCAATACAATATTAAATATGATAAAGTTTGTGATTTGATATCCTGGGTTGTGATCAATGTATTAAATGTCTGTGAATTGATTTTTTTTACTATAATTGATATGGCTAACTAAATGTCCGTGTTTTTTCCTTAACAGAAATTGGACTTTAAGTTTCCGTTAACGGTGTCGTGCATTCACTTCATATCTTCGGCAATCGGTGCATACTTGGTAATTAAAGTGCTAAAACTTAAGCCGCTCATTTTGGTTGAACCTGAAGATCGATGGAGGAGGATTTTTCCCATGTCATTTATATTTTGTATCAACATAGTTCTAGGAAATGTGAGCCTGCGGTATATTCCTGTTTCTTTCATGCAAACAATCAAATCTTTCACTCCTGCGACAACAGGTAAATTTTGTAGAAAAATTTATTTTGAAGTATCAAATATTAGATTATTACTGTCTGTCAGGAAAAGCCATTATTAACGACGATTCAATTCATCAGAACTTTCATTTTGTGGCTTCATTCAATAAAATACTCTTTTGTTTTGATAAATTTTATGGATCTTATGTTGTGAATGACTTGTACTTTTGCGTCAACGGAAAATGCCACGTGGAGTTCTAATGCTTCCAAACAGTTGTCTTGCAGTGGCTGATCTGGAACAAGTATTTTGACTGGCGAATTTGGACTTCCTTGATTCCCATTGTTGGAGGGATATTAGTCACATCTATAACAGAGCTGAGTTTTAATATGCTCGGGTTCTGTGCTGCGTTGTTTGGTTGCATTGCTACCTCTACAAAAACGATTCTTGCCGAGTCTCTGTTGCACGGGTACAAATTTGACAGGTATTGGTTTCTTGCCCCCTCTTTTTCCCCCTTCATTTCGCCGTAACCACAAGCAATGCGAGAAGAAAGTTAACAACCATGGCGATAAGAGTAACAGTTAACTCCTTTTACATTCATTTCTTTTCATGGTCCTAAAATGATATGATGTCCTTTTTCTTTTTCAGTTTACGATTGTCCTTTATTTAATTTTAATCATTAAAGAATGGTAAATTATTAAGAAATTATGTTTTATGACTGCAGCATAAACACGGTGTACTACATGGCGCCATTTGCAACTATGATCTTGGCTGTGCCAGCCATTCTACTGGAAGGTGCGGGGGTTCTGGAATGGATTCATACATGTCCCTCGCTTTTCTCATCTCTCATTATCATTTTTGGCTCGGGTGTTCTAGCTTTTTGCTTGAACTTCTCGATCTTTTATGTAATTCACTCTACAACTGCTGTGACATTCAATGTTGCGGGGAACCTAAAGGTGAGTTTTTCGTTCTGGATACATACTCTTCACCTTCTTGTATATTATCTTAAATGTCATGTGAAGCAATAATGTTTGTTTGTTGAAGTACCACGTGGAATTCATTGCTTGTAAATGAAATAAAAAAAATGTATTTTTTAATCTATCAGCTACCTGTTATTTAGTAGCCATGAATAGCAATGCAAAATACACCGGTTTTTATCTAAACTATGATGCAGAATTTGTTCGTTTCCATTTTATACTAGGTTGGAAACAAAAATTATCATTGGTGGTCCGTGTGGGCACCGGCTGTATTTGTGGTTTAAATATATGAGTTTCAGCTTAGCTTTACTCTAACTTCTGATAAATCGACGAGCCCTACTATCTATACTTCCATCATAGAATGTGGCTTTGCCAGTGTCCTTGCGGTGTGAACGCATTTCTATGTTAGTCGCCACCTTCGTCAATGTTGTTGAAATCTTATTTCTTGTTTGGTTTTCAAGGTTGCGGTTGCTGTCACATGCTCGTGGATGATCTTCCGAAACCCAATCTCGGCGATGAATGCTGTTGGATGTGCTATAACTCTAGCTGGATGTACCTTCTATGGATATGTTAGGCAAAAGCTTTCACTCCAAACACCCGGAACCCCTCGTACGCCTCGTACCCCTCGAACACCTCGGACCCCACGAGGGAAAACAGAGTTGATTCCTTTAATTAGCGAGAAATTAGACGATAAGGTTTGAACCGAGCATCTGCAGAACCTGGTCGTAGAACGGCAACAGATGGATGGAAGTAGAAAGTAAAAGAGTCTTTAGTGTAGGATCTACATAGGACTGCATATTTTGCTTGATTATTATACATACTCAAGTCTTCTTTTTAACTCAAATGATTTCACATATTTGTTCTTGTATGAACAGATGGATGTAATTCCTTAAAAATTTTAATAGCATATCATGTTTTGGGGAACGATTTCCCCTCCTTTTAAGCCATTTCTTGCTTGTTGCACTCTACTGCTACAATTTTGTGCTTTTAGCATAGGGTGTAAGTGATTGATGGTGATATACTAAGCACCCTTTGGTGTTAAGGACGATGAATTACACATATTTGTTTAATCCAACATTCTCTCACGTTTTACGAAAGATTAATGTTATTAATAAGAATATATGTTTAATTCAACATGTCTCAAAAGTCAAAAGTTTTACGGAAGATTAATGTTATTAAGAAGAAAGATTAATGTTATTAAGAAGAAGAGAGAAAAAGATATTCATTTGTGTGTATGGTATTATCTAATATTCATATTCGGATTCTAATTCTAATTCTAATATCTTAAAACGTGTGAGTTTAATTGTGTAATGTTTATTTTGTCTATGTAAATATTAAAAAGGTAGAGTTTAATTGTGTCATGTCCAATTTGTCCTTGTGTCAACATTAAATTAAATTAAAGAAGGTGAATTTTCTTCCTCTTAATTGTCTTCCTCTTAATTTATTGACGCGTTAGATGATTTTTTTATCCTGCAAATATTTCTTTTCCCCTCTTACTATTCAATTAAATTTTGTTGTCATGTTCTCTTTAATTTATTGTGTAAACATAAAATAAAACTACGTTTTTTTAAATTCATTGTGTAAATAATTTTGTGTATCATTCAAATTGTCTTTATATTTAATTAGTTGTCTTAAATTGATGTTTGCATCCCCATTAATTATGGTTTTTTATGTATCCACTAAATTTTTTCATTCTATTTCCACTAAATTAAAAAATTTCTTTATTTGATTTTTACCAAATTTAATGGAGATAGAATGAAAATTAAAAATTTAGTTGTCATCATTAGAAACCTAATTGGATAAATAGTTTATAACATAAAAATAATTAAAATAATTGTAAAATTATCAATATTTTATTTTTAAAAAAATGATTGCACTATAAAAACACATTATTATTAAAATTCAATATTTATAATGTAAGATATAGAAATTTTCTTTAATAATATTTATATAACTATAGTATTTGTTTATTAAAATAAATATATAATAATATTAATTAAAATAATTAGTTATGTAAAATGACTTATCGATAATAGTAATAACGGTCTAAATAATTTCATTAAATAATACAAAAAATTAATTTACTTTACCGATATATCTAATAGTAGTAATAGTAGTAGTAGTAGTTATTATTATTATTATTATTATTATTATTATTATTATTATTATTATTATTATTATTATTATTATTATTATTTATTTATTTATTAAAAAATATGAGATGAATTGTGTATTGTCAGATTTTTCCTTATGTTCAATTTATTGTCTTAAATTGGTGTTTGTATCCACATTAATTGTGATTTTTTATTCATATCCACTAAGTTTTTCAATCTATTTCCAAAAAATTATAAATATCTTTATTCGATTTTCACCGTGTTTAATGGATATAGAATGAAAATTAAAAATTTAGTTGTCATCTTAAACTTAATTGTATAAAAAATAGTTGATAGAATAAAAATAATTAAAATAATGGTAACAATGTTATCAATCTTTTATTGAAAAAAAAATAATTTCATCTACAAGACACTTTTGATGATCTTATCATATCTTTATTTATATTTTAAAGATATATCAAAATATAATTGACTTATACATTAAAATTCTACATGAACTGAGACTCTCTTCCTATAAATAGGGGTCTCTAACCCTTGTTACGAGAACCATTTTCATACACATCTTATTTATGTCTTTACACGTCTTTTACATTTTTTATATCCCTTGAAATTTTCATATTTTTTCTATTGAATCCCATATTGACTTGAGCGTCGGAGTGACTTCGTCTCCGGGGGAGCCATCTCACATGTTTTCTTGATACACAAAAATATTTTTGGATCATTCGGCTCGGTTTATTGAAGAAATTGATCGTTGATTATCGGTTCGAGGTAATTTATTTGATGTGAAATTTTTGAACGCATCAATTGGTGTCGTCTATCGGAACGAAAGCTAAACCCACGATTACTATTCACGGTTGACACAAGAACGGAAAAGAGGGAAATATTTTCGGATTTTAGCATAGTCCTGCACATCAGCCACTGTGTGAAAGAAGTTCTGAAATATTGAACCGTCGGATCGGTTTCAAATTTGATGTACATATTGATGATTATGTTATCTAGGATCTGAATAGTGGAATCTTGATTGGTCACTCGTAGGAGTAGATTTTTACCGTCGAACACAAGCTGCACAGCTCGCATGGTTGTTGCGCATCCTGATTGTCCATGAAATTTCGGAAAATCTAACCGTTGGATTTATGCAAAATTTACACCGTGTGTTTGGAACAACATGTTGCAACTTTTGAAAGGTGAAGATCTTTATTGGTTTCTTTTATATGCAGATATTCACGTCCGAACATAATCTGCTATTCTTCTCACATGATTATTGTGCAGAATTTTTGAAAAAGCAATTACAAAAAATCTAACCGTTCGATTGATTCAAAATTTATATCATATGTTCATGAGATCAGGACTCTCATACTGAACGGTGCAGATCGTGATTGGTTACTGTTTCATTTCGTTTCTTTGGTTAAAGAATAAAAGATGATGTTTTGCTATATATTCAAAGTCATGTCATCGACAGATAAGTATTTCAATTACTATTATCTTGACATTAAATTATGAAGTTTTTATTTTTAAAATTTATTATCTTCTCTAAAACTTCTCCTAGTATCAAAGTTCTATGTTTGTTTCTTGTTATCAGATTTGTTGGACTTCTATTGTGTTTGTATTTTTGTTTGGGCTATTTTACAGATATCGGACGTGCAATCTCGCAGTAAGGCCCTATTATATTATATCAAGCGTGCATTCTCGCAGTAAGACCTATTCTGCAAAAAAGGGCATGCAATCTCACACTAAGGCCCTATTTCACGACATCGGGCATGCAATCTAGCAATAAGGCCCAATCTATGACTCGGGACTTTATAAGCCCGACCAAGCTCGACACATACCACACAATTCATGGTCAGTTCAAAAAGTCCGAACAAGCTCGGCACATACCCCGCAATTCGTGGTCAGCTCAGAAAGCCAGACCAAGCTCGTCACATACCACACAATTCGTGGTCAACTCAAAAGCCCGATCAAGCTCGGCACAAACCACGCAATTCGTGGCCAGCTCAAAAATCCCGACCAAGCTTTACACATACCACACAATTCGTGGTCAACTCAAAAGCCTGACCAAGCTCGGCACATACCACACAATTCGTGGTCAGTTCAAAAAGTCCGACCAAGCTCGGCACATACCACGCAATTCATGGTCAGCTTAGAAAGCTCGACCAATTAAGCTCGGCACATACCACACAATTCGTGGTCAACTCCGAAGCCCAACCAAGCTCGACATATACCAAGCAATTCATGGTGAACTCAAAAGCCCGACCAAGCTCGGCACATACCACGTAATTCGTGGTCAGCTTAGAAACCCTGAGTGAATTACCTGCAATTGCCCCGCCGAATGGTGTCTCCAGACAACACAAAAATACATGACGTGAGCATTAAAACTCAGCACACTAGTACAGGTAAACATACAAATATGATGCATGCATAATGAAATGTCTAGGTATCCAGATATACTAATCCAACCTGCTCAAACTGACGCCTAGGACATGAGCTGTAACCTCGAAGAGTAAAACCATTGGGCTCAACAACTCACTTCTAACTGGAAGTGAACTTGTGTGTCCCTGGATGTTAGTGCCCGCTCGACACGTCGGTCACTGTAGCCCTCAACATCAAACGTCCAAACAAGGGATGCCCCACTCTACACTGGCTCATCTCGAAAGAGACACATGTTCAATATGCTCTATGCACATGCAACATAATATATCAAAGCAATAACATGCAATCATGGCACATAAATGCAACACATAAGCATGCATATCCGCTGACAATCTCAGTCAGTACTTATGTACCTCAATAATAGTCATAGATGTCCATGCATCTACCGTCTAATACTACAAGTCAAAATAACCATGCATCACCAAATATACTCTAAAAGCCTTAACTAAGGTAATAGATACTTCCTAATATTTTTAGGGATCTCGGACAATACCTGCGTTGGTCGTCAGCCCGCTAATGGCGATGGTCCCACAACTTGGGCAGAACTCCTCTACGACCTCGAAGACAACTCTCCAACTCCCGAACCTATCTAGGTGGCTAGAAACACCAAAAAGACCAACTAAAGGAGAGAATAGGAGGTGGAAATGAGCAAGGAATGAGGCTCTCAAACCCCCTGTTTGTAGAGCGAGATTGGATGGTCCGATCTCCACCTTCGAATCGTCTGATCTTTCACCCTCGCCATCTGTCCTGCCAGCACTTCGGACCTTTCGATCTGCAACTTTGGATCATCCGATCTTGGACACACGTCCCACCGATCGCATGCACACTATACACCAATCACCCTAGAGTTTGGATCGTCCGATACCCTATATCAGAACGTCCGAACTCACCCATCATCCGAAATTGTTCAGATCTTTTGAACTCCACTTGTTCGGGTGGTCTAATCCTAGGGTTTGGATCATCCGATCCAGCCAATTACTTGGAACCCTCTGTGCCATTTCGAACGTCCTGAATTCGATTTTCAACTCTTTAATCCCAACTGGAGATTTCTTAATCATGTTTTAATCGTTCTAATCACAATTACCCAATTACTTAGTATTTTCCGGATTCTGGTTACTACATTCTACCCCCATAAAAAAAAATTTCGTCCTCGAAATCTGATCTAGGTAAATCCTGAGAACGTAGAACAAACCCAAACTTATCACTTATAGATCTCTGGTGTAAACCACAAGAAATCGGGTCTCAACAATCCAAATTATCCTGTCGAATAGCCTTTTGACAATTCGGACTCGACTAAGACATACATGATATGTCTCTTACTAGAAAACTCGTCGATAAAAACTTAGGACTAAATCTCATTCTCTTCCAACAAACTTAAGTCAAGAATCTCAACTAACACCGAGTCCTCCTCCTGACCACAGTCTACTGACTGCAATTCCACCAACCACTGGAACTTGTGCAGCACAAAAAATCTCCAAATCTCATTCCTGACAAATGATTTCAAGAAATATTCTTCGTTAGAAGAAAAATCAGTCTTCATTTTCCTTTAAGTAATGCAGCCCAAGACTAATAATGAATCTGGATACACACCAAAGTACGAGTTAGAAACATCACTGACCTTGCAATCATCAAATTCCGAAATCATTCGACCACTTCGAATGACATTTTAGTCTCCCAACAGACCTTCCTGTGATATTGGTTAACAGAATTTTTGATATCTAGCTATTTACAAGATTCCGGATATTCATCCTGAATATCAACTAATTCTGACTAACATCTGTCCGCTACAAGCGAAAGAATAATATATATCTACATTGTATCACTCAACTGATCTGATACTAAGCTGCATCCTCAGTATTTAGGGGTGTTCATCGGTCGGTTCGATCCGGTTTTCGGTTTTTTATTTCGGTTTTTCCGGTTTTCGGTTTTAGAAATATATAATCCGATATCCGAACCGTTTTTCTTCGGTTCGGTTCGGTTTTTTACTAAATCGGTTCGGTTATTTCGGTCGGTTATTTCAGTTTTGATATAATTATTTTAATTAATATTATAAATATATTTTAAAATATAATATGTTATCTTTTAAATGATTTTTTTGTAAAATATTTAAATTCAAAGTTTAAATGACTTAAATAAACAACAATCAACTAAAAATTATTAAAAATGATTCTTTATTCACTAGGTATCATCTCAAAAAATATATAATATAAAAAATTATATAAATAAAATTATTAATTTAATAAAATTTCGGTTTTTTCGGTCGGTTTGGTTTTGAGATATATAATCCGAAACCGAACCAAATAAATTTTGGTTTTAACATTTATATCCGAATTTCAAATTTCGGTTTTCGGTTTGGTTCGGTGTTTGGTTTTTCCGGTTTGGATTTTCGGGTTTTTTGGTTTTATCCGAAGTTTGAACACCCTTATCAGTGTTAACACAAGGTTGACAACTGTCCAACTCGAGATTCTAACCCCAAAGTTACATTTCTAAGGATCCTTTCCCCGAGTATATACTCGAAGTATTCTATCTCACTACTAGAGATACATCAGAACGATAATACTGGATATCTTGCCACGGGTAACCACAAGTCCTAGCCAAATCTTGATTCATCCAACGGAATGAACAAACTGGTTCACCATAATCAGTTCTGAATCACTATCACTTAACAAGTACTGATCCAAAATTACTGATTCCCACTAAAATCAATATACCTATCTCTGACTGTGTCAGAAGATAAGCAAGAGTGATATGATCGAGCTTTTCTTGCACTATGAATTTCAAAAAATAAATGTATCTCGCATGCTCGAAATAATCGCAAGTGCACGATGCAAATTATAATATAGTATGTGAATACGAGTATTGTCCACAGGGACTAGTTGCACAATTTCTACCTAAATACTAATCCTTACTTCACTTTTACGAAAATTGAGATTGGTTTTTATTAACTACTTAATGACAAGAAAATAAATAAGTGCAAGAATAAATAAGAATCAGAAATTAAATCAATCTTAGAAAATTAAATTCAAATGATGGATAAAATGTTGAGATTTTCGGTTCACCTCCCCCTAATCAACTCTGAAAATTACTTCCAACACCCAACTCACGTTTTTGACAAGATTCTCTAATTCATTAACATACTCTTTCAAGTTATGCTAAACTAATTCAATGGTATGAAATAATTAAATGTCTTTAATTATTTATTATAGATGATTGCATTCTCGATTCGTGGAATCCCCTAGCTTTCGACCTATTGTACTATCACTATCAACATGTACCCAATTTCATATGTCTATGTAAATTGTAGATCTATGAATCATGCTATTTGTTCCTATCATGAAGTTTTCTTTCGAAATAAAACACGATATAAAATATTGAGAGAGTTAGCTATGCTCCAACAATGCAAAACAAATCAATAGTATAATTAAACATTCATCAAAAGTAAAAAAACAATATTCATGAGTCGACAACCGGGGTCGGATCCCCTAAATCCCAACAAAAGAGGTTTAGCAATGCATAGAACTCATAACTAACATCAAAGTATTTAATTCAAACCGAGAAATAAAAGAAAAGAAGTTTTAAACAAGAGAAGAATTGCTTCAAAATCGTCTCTCTCGCTCTCCGCTTCGTCTCTCTTGTTCGTGACGTTGCAGCCGCCAAGCAATGTGCCAAAGATCCCCTTTGGCAACCCTCAACTCGATTCTTTTATATGTTAAGAGTCCTCATACTTTGTCATTTTTTTTTTTTAAAAAAAAAATCCGAGATAAATTTTCCTTTTTCTGCACAGCGTATCGTGCCTAAGCGGTAAAATCTTACCGCCTAGGCGGATAAAGTTCTGCCCCATTCTTCTTTTCTTCAGCAATTCTCGCCTAGGCGGTATAAAGTACCCGCTTAGGTGGAAAACTTTCTGTACACAACTTCAAAATCCCAAGGGTTCTGCCTACAAATTTAGCCATTTCACGCCTCCAGATTTCTCATTAGCACTTTTCGAGCTCGTTTTCCGTCTTTTTCCTAAAAAAAAAATTAAACGCATGAGTAGATATTATAAAGCTCAAAAACTCAAACTTTAGATGAAAACACGGAAAAATCACAAATAACATGCTCAATGGAACCCAAAATAATCTAACTTAGCATGCATTTTTGGGTTCTATCAACCCCCTGATACTAACCTTTTGCTCGCCCCGAGCAAAATAGGTTAAAGCCAAAACACAAACTTGTAGTTCATAAACAAATATTTTTTCGAAAAGCCTCAGAGAGTGACAACGAACTTATTCTTCTTTCTTTTCAATTTAAACTCAAACAATGCATCCATACAAAGTTCTCACATTACACCCTTGAGAGAGAAGTGGACGTGTGTGTGTGTGATATTGATCCTAATGTCATGTATTTCGTGCAAATCCAGTTGCCCCGGATGGCTCAAGTGACATGTCAACACAAGTATAGTTTCTATACGCATCTCTTCAACCATCACTGACTGAACACAAGTGCTTATTTGGCTTGGGTATGGTGTTAGAACCTAATAGGGGGGGGGGGGGGGTGAAATTTAGGTTCTATTGGCAACTTTAGAAATTTAAAACAATTATGCAAGTACGCAAGCGGAAGACTTAAAACAATCAAATATAAGTGCAGTAAATAAATGCGTAATGTAAATAAAGCAGTAAAAGCGATAAGAGATGTTTATGGAAGTTCGACGATAAATTGTCTACGCCTCCCCTTCTTGGTTAAGATCGATTAACCAAAGATCCACTAACACTTCAACTCTTGGCCTTGATGGCTCCAAAGATAGCCGTAAAACTTGACACGATCACCGCGCCGATACAACTCGATACTCTTGGCCTTAAGGGCTCCAATGATAGCCTCAACACAAACACTTGGCTTCACACTCAAGTGCTTACAACAATAGCACAACACACTTGGCTTTATACTCAAGTGTTTACAACAATAGCACCACCAACTCACAAACTATTTTTACAAACACTCTCAAATATTTGAATATATCACACACACACTTTGATAGAGAAGATAGCTTGCAAATGAGAGAAGAAATGAGTTGGGATATCTCCAAATGACCTTGGATGGCCTCTATTTATAGTTGGAAAAGATTTGAATCTGATTTGAGTGCATGGAGCATGTGTTGAGAAGTCAAGGAGTGACAAAAAGTGTTCGGCGCCGCTGCCTACTTTTTCCCAGCACTGAGCGGATTTTGTGGAAAAATCATATCTCACAATCTAACCGTTGGATTGATCTGAAATTTAAACCGAAGCTTTAAAACCTCTGGATCTTTATTCTGATTGTGGAGATTTGATTTTTGAAAGAATTAAGCATGCCCAGTATGTTTTGGAAGTCGCTTCATCATGTTTTCGAACTTGTTCTGTGCAACAAATTTGAAAAATTCATATCTCCCAATCCATCCGTTGGATTGATCTGAAATTTGGACAGAGGTTGTAAAACATCCTAAATCTGAATTGGATTGGTGGAGATTTGATTTGGATGTCTCAATAATTCCCAGTTACTTTTTGAATTTGATTCTTCATCATTTGCTTCATGTTCTGCAGAAATAGGTACTGTGCAACCTTTGTGGAAAAATCATAACACCATATCTAGCCGTTGGATTGATATGAAATTTTGACATAAGTTTGAAACGATCCTGATCTTGATGTTGATTGGTGGAGATTTGATTTGGATGTCTCAAGCACGTCCAGTAATTTTCATAAGTTGATTCTTCATCCTTCGCTTCAAGTTCTGCAGAAATAGGTACTGCACAACTTTTGTGGAAAAATCATAACTCCATATCTAGTCGTTGGATTGCTCTAAAATTTGGACAGTACATGTAAAATTTCCTCATAAATATTATGACCGGTAAGATTGGATTTCAATGCCTAGAAAATGCCCAGTAATTTTCGGAAGTTGCTGCTCCATACTTTGGCTTCTTATTGTCTTTTTCTTCATATCTCTTAATAATGTTCCATCCATTCAATGAGCAATACAAGACTTTATAATTACATGTATAGTCTTCAAAATAGCTTCCAAGAATTTAATCATCAATAAATCTAATCTGTAAAATCTCACTTTATATGGCTAGTAACAATTAACCGAGTTTTGTAATCATCAAAACATAATATTATGAGACTTGTTAATGCATTAAAAACATTAATCTCATAACACGAGATTTGTATACGTTTAAGGCGTAACAATCTCTCCCTTTTTGATGATCACAAAACTTGGTTAAATAGGAGAAATAAATGTACAATATTAAATAGACAATTTAAATTTGCACAATATAATTGCATGAATAAAACTCCCCCTAATTTAAACAATTAGTTAAGAAGAGTTTTTTTTATCAAATAACCAGTTTTATTCTCCATGCATTTAACCAAACTAACTCTCCCCCTTAGTTAAAGTATTTAACCAAACTAATTCTCCCCCTTTTTGTGATAATAAAAAAGACTGGAAAAGTAAATGCAAAAACATGAGAATTGAAATATGATTTCTAAAATGCAACACATAAATTTCACATAAATAACAAAATATGAGCGTATAATATTGAATAAATACAATTAATTTGTATTATCCAAAATTAAGTTGCTCGAATTTTATATTAAGCTTCCCCTTAATATGAAATTATCTTTAAAATATGTCAACAAGTGATTACAACTCAATCATGCCAAGTTCACCACGCAAACGAATAAAAGTATTTTCATCTAGTGGTTTTGTAAAAATATCGGCAATTTGATTTGTCGTGTCAACATATTGAAGTTCAACTTCATTTCGTTCGATGTGGTCACGAATAAAATGATGACGAATGTCAATATGTTTGGTGCGCGAATGTTGAATCGGATTATTTGTAAGACATATGGCGCTAGTGTTGTCACAGAAAATAGGAATTTTTGAAAAAAAGACGCCATAGTCGAGCAATTGATGCTTCATCCAAAGAATTTGCGCACAACAACAACCGGCAGCCATGTATTCGGCTTCGGTGGTTGACAACGCAACACAATTTTGCTTTTTGGAAAACCAAGAAACCAAACAATTTTTTAAAAAGAAACAGGTTCCACTAGTGCTTTTCCTGTCCACCTTATATCCACCAAAGTCGACATCACAGTACGCTTTTAAATCAAAGAAAAAATTTTCGAATACCACAAGCCGAGATTTGGAGTCTTTGAAAGATATTTGAAAATTCGTTTTAAGGCGAATAAATATGATTCCTTTGGACATGATTGAAATCGTGCACACAAGCAAACACTAAACATAATGTCAGGTCTACTAGCAGTAGCATAAAGTAAGGAGCCAATCATACTACGAAAGGAAGATTGATCTACATATTTACCATTTTCATCCTTGTCGAGTCTGATTGCTGTGCTCATCGGTGTGGATGATGATTTTGTGTTCTCCATCCCAAACTTATTTAGAATCTCCTTGATGTATTTGCTTTGGTTCACAAAGAACCCATCCTTGCACTGTTTGATTTACAATCCGAGGAAATAATTAAGTTCCCCCATCATGCTCATCTCGAAGTGATCCTGCATCAACTTAGAGAATTCTTGACAAAGAGTTCCGTTAGTAGAACAAAAAATTATGTCATCAACATAAATTTGCACAATCAATAAATCATCTTTGACATTTTTGGTAAACAAAGTAATGTCAATCTTTCCTCTCGAAAAACCATTTGAGAGAAGGAAAGTTGATAGTTTTTCATACCAAGCTCTAGGAGCTTATTTCAAACCATACAAAGCTTTGTTTAATCTATACACATTATCAGGCAATAATGCATCAACAAAACCATCAGGTTGTTCAATATAAACTTCCTCTTTTAGTTCACCATTCAAGAATGCACTCTTAACATCCATTTGAAATAACTTGAAATTTCTAGAGCAGGCAAAAGCAAGCAACATGCGAATAGATTCAAGTCGGGCAACAGGAGTATATGTCTCATCATAATCAATGTCTTCTTCTTGACTATATCCTTTAGCTACAAGTCTAGCTTTATTTCTAGTGATAGTACCATGCTCGTCAAGTTTATTCCTAAAGACCCATTTAGTACCAATAATAGACCTATCATGCGGCCTAGGAACAAGATTCCAAACATCATTACGCTTGAATTAATTTAATTCATCTTGCATAGCAATTATCCATGAATCATCTAATAAAGCATCATCAATACACTTAGGTTCAACATGCGAAACAAAAGAAAGATGATTGCAGATATTATTAAGAGAAGATCGAGTAGTTACTCCCTTCGAAGGACTTCCAATGATAAGATCCATAGGATGATCTTTGTGAAGCGAAAAAAATCCTTCGGAAGTGGTGTTTCCTCAACAGAAACATCTATATCATTTAAGCTTGATGAAGCCATCTCTTCTTCGAGAAGTTCTATATCATCGTTAGTATTACGAGAAACAATAGACATAGATTCATCAAATATAACATGCATAGATTCTTCAACAAGTAAAGTACCTTTATTAAATACTCTAAAAGCCTTACTTGTGGTAGAATATCCGAGAGAAATACCTTTGTTGGATTTGGCATCAAATTTGCCAAGGTTGTCCTTACCGTTATTATGTATGTAGCATTTGGAACCGAAAGCTCGAAAGTATGAAATTTTAGGCTTTCTCCCTCTCCATAATTCATATGGAGTTTTCTTGAGAATTGACCTTATTGATACACGATTGATAATGTAACAGGCAGTGTTCATTGCTTCAGCCCAAAAATATTTTGGTAGAGAATGCTCACATATCATGGTCCTTGCAATCTCCACAAGTGTCCTATTTTTCCTCTCAACGACCCCGTTTTGTTGAGGAGTCCTAGGACAAGAAAAATTGTGACCGATGCCTTTCTCTTCACAAAAATTTGTAAAACTCTCATTTTGAAATTCAGTTCTGTGGTCACTACGGATCTGTTTTATTGAAAGATTTTTCTCATTCTCAACACGTTTGACAAAAGTTTTAAAATAATCAAAGGCATCATTTTTGTGGGCTAAAAACAATGTCCACGTGAAACGTGAGAAATCATCCACAATGATAAATGCATAAAGCTTCCCTCCTAGGCTAGCGTTCCTCGAGGGACCAAATAGATCTAGGTGAAGAAGTTCAAGGGGCATAGAAGTAGATACAAAATTTTTGCTTTTAAAAGATTCTCTTGTGTGTTTGCCAAGTTGACACACATCACAAACAAAATCTAATTTTAAATTGAGTTTTGGCATACCAAGAACTAAATCAAGTTTAAAAAGTTTTTCAATGGTACTAGGACCAACATGACCTAGTCGTCTATGCCAAAGAATGTTGTCATAAATATTCAAAGATACAAGGCTTTTGATATTTGATAAAGATAAATTATTTAAAGAAACCTTGTATACATTTTCACTTCTATATCCTTTGAAATTTATGGATTTGTCAGATGTGAGTGATATAGTGCAGTGTTGGGGAGTGAATTTGACTTCATAACCTCTATCGCACAATTGACTTATGCTTAGTAGATTATGCTTAAGCCCTTTCACTAGGAGTACATCATCAATCAAGCAAGATTTAGAAATACCTATTGAGCCGATTCCTTCGATTACTCCTTTGTTGTTGTCTCCAAAGATGACAGTTCCCTTCTCCTTTGGTTTGACTGATTGGAGTAGCTCCTTGTTCCCCGTCATATGTCAGAACATCCACTGTCTAGATACCATATGCTAGGAAGAACAGTTTTCCTATTTCCCTACAAGAATTTGATTTTTGGTACCCTTTAGTTCTTATGGGTCCACAGTGTTAGAAAAGAGAGATACAAAATGGACTTCTAAGAGTTCAGTCTCTCATAGCAACATCATCGCCACTTTCCAAGAGTGCTCCCAGTAGTAGGTAGGGCTATGGCCTCTTTAAAAACCTATTTCCTTGGACAGAGCAACATTCATCAGGAAGACCAGTCGCAAGTCAAAGAAGTTTAAACTGGTCTATGATGAACTCCCTTAGATCATGATCTCATAATGCCAACTGATGAGTTGTTAAGTACTCTTAGGCCTCCATTTCATATAGCTCTTTTGAACATATTGATATTTTAAAGATTTACAATTATGTCTAGCATGACCTATTTTACAACAGTAAGAACATGTTGGGGGTGATCTTATTTTTGCTTTAGCAATAAGGCTAGTAAAGTTTATAGATTTCTTACCATACCCTATTCCACCCTTATCAAAACTACATTTCTGCATGCTAGGTAGATTATTCAATTTATTACTACTAACATTGAATTTATCAAATGATTTTTCTAAGTGAGCTATGTCATCCTTTAATCTTAGGTTCTCATGCCCCTTACTTTCTAATTCATTTTTGAGGTTTCTATTTTCCTTTTTAAGTGACTTAGCCATATCAAACATATGTTTATATGCATGTAGTAATTCATCATAGGAAGGTACCTCGTCATCGTCGTCGGAGACGATGTCATCACTTTTAGCCATGAGGCAGATGTTAGCTTCCTCCTCGTCATCGTCGCTATCGCTCCAAGTGGCTATAAGTGCTTTCTTCTTTGCCTTGTCAACCTTCTTCTTGAGAGGACACTCATTTGCATAGTGGCCTTGTTGTTGACAGTTGTAGCAAGTAACTTCCTTGTCCGTTTTCTTTTTGAAGTTGTTTCCTCGCATAAATCTTTTGAATTTTCTTGCAAAGAGTGCCATATCATCATCATCTTCTTCTTCGACTTGGGTAGAAACGGTCCCATAAAATCTATGCCATATACATCAAATACCTCGCACTCCATAATATTGTTTAAGGGCATTTCATTGCGATTAGAGATGTTACCTGTGCACTGACACCGATCACATGCAATAACATATGCACGAGCATCCCTAAAAATAGTAGGCCAATAAAAACCAGATTCTAGTACCTTTGCCGTTGTTTTTGTCAGTCCAAAGTGACCACCAACCTCACGATCATGAAAATGACTCATGATCGGCTGCATCTCTTATTCTAGTACGCATCGCCTTATCATGGAATCTGCACAAATCTTAAACAAAAATGGTTCTTCCAAAAAATAATATTTCACATCTGATAGAAATTTCTTGTGTTGGTGAAAAGATAAATTGGGGGGAAGTGTGCCTGTAACAATATAATTAGTGAAATTTGCATACCATGGGCAGTTTTTGAGTGTGAATAACTGTTCATCAGGAAACCAATCACCTATCTCACTTTCTTCAATTTTCTTTTCCTCACTCCAATTTTCAAGTCTCGGCAAGTGATCAGCTACGACATTCTCTACACCTTTTTTATCTCTTATTTCTAGCCAAATTCTTGAAGTAACATAATCCACCTAATTAAGCGTGGTTTTGCATCTTTTTTAGCCAAGAGATATTTCAATGCTGAGTGATCGGTGTATACAATGACTTTTGATAAAACAAGGTATGAGTGAAACTTATCAAATGCAAATATATAACAAGCAATTCCTTTTCTGTGGTTGCATAATTCACTTGAGCCTCAATTAAGGTCTTACTTGCATAGTAGATAGTATGAAATACCTTGTTTTTCCTTTGACCCAAAACAACACCAGTCGCTCTTTCAGCGCCTCAAATACCTGCGTACAATCAAAGTTAACAGTAAATGGTGCATCTTTCATTAACAAGGAAGATAAAGGCGTAGCAATTTTTGAGAAATCCTTAATTAATCGCCGGTAGAATCCGGCATGGCCTAAGAAACTTCTAACTCCCTTCACAGATGTTGGCGGTGGAAATTTCTTGATAACTTCCACTTTTGCTTTATCCACTTCCAAACCTTGTTCAGAGACCTTGTGCCCAAGAACAATCTGTAACACCCGGAAATTTTAATACGTAAATTCGCATGCATAATTAGGGAAAATAATTATTTAAAAATTTATATTTGGGTTAAATGACATTTATGTGTTATTATGTGAATTATGTGCATGATTTAAATTTATTTTATCATTTAACCCGTAGTTATTGTATTTTTAGATTTTTAAGAATTTTATTGAGTTGATCGCGTAGACGGGACCGTGGACGGACGAGATACCAATATTTTTTTTAGCCAAAAATATTTTATAAGTTTTATGAGGCTTAAAATATTATTTTAATGTATTTTATCAAGAAAATTTTAGTATTTATTTATATATTTATTTAAGAGTTGATTTTTAGCCAAAATAAGTCATTTTAATGACTTTTATTAATTTTTAAAAATACTATAAATTAGTATTTCGGGATTTTAATTTATTATCAGATTGGTAAGTATTTTAGGAGTTTAAAATGTTATATTTTATGATTATATTATCTACCTAATAGATTTATACCAATTATTGACCTATATCTATCCAAAATAAAACACTCTCTACCCTACGTTGTCTCTCTTAGCCGCCTTCAACCCTCTCCTACCCTCACCATCAGATTTTCAGAATTTCTTCAACCTCCATAGCCGATTCTTCAAGGATTTTTGGTGGTTTTTCATTCGTTCGTCGTCCCGGAGCCCCGAATACGCAATAGTCCTCGTATTTAATTTAAAAGGCATGTCTAAAACTTTTATTTGGCCATCATATAAGCTATTAATCATGCATGACGTGTTTTATATCAGACTTTTCATGGAAATTTAGAGTTTATGCATGTATGCTTTGTATTGATGCATGTTCTTGCTTGTTTGGGTCATGATTCACGTTTTTGCCAAGCATGGTACGGTCCAGGGCTGAGGGCTCGAGTCAGAGGGGTCCCAGGGTGCCTTAGGGTTGAGTTTGTTCAGAGTTTTAATGTGTCATAGGCTGGAAACGAAGCTATTCACTTCTGATGCACACAGACGCGCAGGTTAGGGCTTTGGGAAGAGAGGGGTCGTTATCCTTCCTCAAGCCATGGATTTGTGCGTGGTTTGTTGGGTTTAAAAGATTTAGATGTTGGCTAAAATTGAGAAGTGGTTTCACGGTCTTTGGTTGTTGGAGGAAGCCGCACGAACGAAAGTTTGGCGACTGCTGAGTCTGCGCGCGAGGAGGAGGAAGGCATCTGGTGCAGAGCTTCGTTCTCACTCCTCGGGCCATGGTTTGGTCTGATGCTTGTTGTGTTAGAACCCCCTGGATGTGGGCTATCCATGGGCGGTGGTGCTCCGGCCAGGGGCGGCCGGAGCAAGGCGGCAGCAGCCATGGAATGGCTGCTGCTCGCCCAGCCGAGAAGAGAAGGAGAGGGGTGATCGGGTTTGGGGTTTGGGGGGTTGCTGGGTCGGGTTATGGGTCAGGGTTGAGTGCTGGGTTGGTTCAGGTAGTCATGGGTCGGGTTAAGTCGGTCCGGATCCGGGTTAGGTGGGCCGGGCTTGAGTATTTTAATTTTTAAATGTTTAATGTTTTAATTGGTTTTTGGGCCAATTAATTAGAAATAAAATTATTTGGACCTCCAAATAATTTTATTTGGGCCTTAAATAATTTATTTAAGTTAGCACAATGATTTTTATGGGCTTGGGAGTCCATGAGAATTTTTGGGCCAGTCAGTGGATTTTGGGCCAGTCTAGAGTTTTATTGGGCTTAAGTTAAGTAATTGGGCTTAAATATTTTATTTAGGTCAAGTTAAGTTTAATTAAGTTATTTGGGCTAAAATATGATTATTGGATTTTATTTAAGTTTAATGGGCTTAGAGTGAGTGATCAGCAGTCTGGACCAACCCATGAAAATTAACTAAGTCCGGAATATATATTTAATTCTTTTTTTTATGCATGAAGTTTATTTTAAGTATAAGTATATTTATTATTAAAATTAGTTAAATATATATTACGGACATATTTTAAGTACATGCATACATGAAATATTTTATGATGTGTTTATGATTAAGAATTGAGCATGAAAAATATTTTTATGGAAATTGAAGTGATGTGACAGCATAGAAGTGGTTTTACCACTGACACAGAGGTAGTTCTACTACCGGCATAGAAGTGGTTTTACCACTGGCACAGAGGTAGTTTACTACCAGCATAGAGGTGGATTTATCCACCGCCATGTACGATGGTTCTTTAGACTGATCAGTCGGCACAGTTATTAGTCACATTCATGGATATGACCATACTTAGTTTTTATGATTATGACATGCTCAATTATGTTATGTATGATTAGTTATGATATATGTACGACTGATGATGAATAATTTTTATGATGCATTTATTTTAAGATCATGCATGCATGTCCATGTAAGTTATATGTATTAGTATGATTATGTGATGCATTATTTTAAACCTCGTTATCAAGGATTAGACATGTTGAGCTTCTAGGCTCACTACGCTTATATGGTGCAGGTGAGTATGATGATGTCTATGTAGCTCCTACCGGTGGCGAGGACGTATGAGCGAGCATGGCAGTGGACCCCGTGACCGTCGCAGTTATTTAGATTATTGCATTGAGTTTTGAAACATTTTTAAGGATTTATTTATTTAATATTTTTTTTAGGTTAATTAAGAAAAGTATGTTATTTTTATATACATATATGTATGGGCGTATATGTATAGTATTATAAAAAAAAAAAAAGTTTTTCCGCATTTATTAGTAGTAGATGTTTCACAATCCCTTCCCGCACCATAAAGTGACACTTTTCCCAATTCAACACTAAGTTAGTTTCCTCACATCGCAACAAAACCATACACAAATTTTGCAGACAAATATAAAAAGAAGATCCAAATATAAAAAAATCATCCATGAAAATTTGTAGGAAATCCTCAATCATGTCATGAAAAATTGCATTCATGCATCTTTGAAAAGTGGCCGGTGCATTACATAATCCAAATGACATTCGTCTATACGCAAAAGTGCCATAAGGACAAGTGAAAGTGGTTTTCTCTTGGTCCTCAGGCGCAATCATGATCTGATTATATCCCGAATAGCCATCTAAAAAGCAATAAAACTCATGACCCGTTAACCTCTCAAGCATTTGATCTATGAAGGGGAGGGAAAAATGGTCTTTATGGGTAGCGTCATTCAATTTTCTATAATCGATGCACATGCGCCAACCCGTCACAGTTCTTGTAGGTATCAATTCATTTTTTTCATTTGTTACTACATTTATGCCACATTTCTTAGGAACAGATTGAATTGAACTTACCCAGGCACTGTCAGAAATAGGATAAATAATACCTGCATCCAGAAGTTTGATGGTCTCAGCTTTCACTACCTCTTGCATCTTCGGGTTAAGTCTTCTATGAGGTTGAACCAAAGGTGTATACTTCTCTTCCATCAGATTTTGTGCATGCACAACGATGTATTGATTCCCTTAATGTCTGCCACCTTCCAAGAAAAGGCTCTCTTATGCTCCTTTAAGATGTTTACAAACTTTTCCTCCATCGCACCTGTCAGACAAGAAGAAATAATAACAGGTAAATTATTATCATCACCCAAATAAACATATTTTAGATGTGAAGGTAAAGGTTTGAGTTCTAGAGTAGGTGGTGCGTCTATGCTCGATTGTTGAAGGACCAAATCCTTCATATCTCCCAATTCTTCGAGTCTGAATCACACTTGCTTCTTCAATGGAGGATTAACAGTAAAATATGCAATGATATTTTTCCTCTCTTCATCAAAGTCATCCTCACATCCTTCATTTATAAGTGCAGCTTCCAAGGGGTCTTTTAACTCATCCTGCACAAAATCATAAACAAGTGAATCCAATGCATCAATCCTAAAACAATCATGATTGTGCAGTGAGTGCTTTAGTGCATCAAAAACATTAAAAGTGATTTTCTCCTCTCCTACTCTCAGTAACAACTTCCCTTTTTGAACTTCAATTAGGGCTTTTTCGGTTGCCAAAAAAGGTCTGCCCAAGATCAATGGCATATCCAGGTCCTCCTCCATGTCAAGCACCACAAAATCTACTGGGAAAATAAATTTGTCCACTTTGACCAACACATCTTCAATTATTCCACATGGGTACTTTATGGATCTAACTGCCAGTTGCAGAGAAACTCTTGTAGGCTTTGGCTCTCCCATTCCAAGCTTTCTAAACACAAAAAATGGCATCAAGTTAATGCTGGCACCCAAATCACAAAGAGTCTTATGAAAAACCATATCACCAATCATGAAAGGGATAGAAAAACTCCCTGAATATTTCAACTTTGGAGGAATTTTGTTTTGCACTAATTCAGAACAATTCTCAGTCAAGTTTACCATGGCATGCTCCTCTATTTTCCTCTTGCTTGCTAAGATTTCCTTCAAAAATTTTGCATATCTAGGCATTTGCAACAACGCGTCAGCAAAAGGTATATTAATGTGTAATTTCCTAAACACCTCAAGAAATTTTGAAAATTGCGAATCAAGTTTCGCTTTCTTTAGTGCTGCAGGAAACGGGGGTGGAATAACAATATTAGATTTTGATGTGGGTGATTGTGTAGATTCAGATGACTTACCTTTAGATGGCTCTTTCTCATCCTCATTCTTTTTCTCTTCGTGCTCCAACGCTTTGGTCTCCAATTTCTTCCCACTTCGCAACTCAATGGCCTTTACTTGCTCCTTTGGATTAGTCTCAGTGTCACGTGGAAAAGTTCCTGTCTCTCGATTTGACATCCTCTTTTCCAGCTGCCCTATTTGATTTTACAAACCCCTTATAGTTGCGTCTTGGTTCTGCATTCGAGTCTCAATGGATGATATAAAATTTTGCATCATTTGCTCTAAACTGGACTTCTCCTCTTGAGGTTTCTTCACATGATTTTGATTCTAATATGGCCTAGACTGATTGTTTTGACCACCCCATGAAAAGTTCGGATGTTGCTTCTACCCCGGATTATATGTATTTGAATACGGGTCAAACCTGGGGCGATTTTGGCTTCCCATATGATTCACTAGTGCCTCATCCTGCACATAAAAGGGTTACCAGTTTGACAATCTTTAGTGAAATGCTCACCTTGGCACCTATCGCAGAACACCTCCTGAATGCGCATCGCAGAATTTCCTAAGCTCAATCCATCAATATTCTTATTCATAGCCTCCAGTTGTGCTGCCATCGAAGTGAATGCGTCCACTTGATGAATTCCTGCTGATTTTTGAATCATGCTCCTCTCAGATTGAGGTTGATAGCTACTAAAGGCCATCTCCTCAAACAGTTCATAACCATCTTCCGGCAATTTACGCAAAATATTCCCACCTGTAGCTGCATCTAACATAGTACGATTTGCAGGTAATAAACCATAATAGAAAGTTTGTACCACAAGCACGTCAGGCAACTGATGATGTGGGCATCGCCTTAGCATGTCTTTGTAGCGCTCCCATGCCTCATACTGAAAGAGTGGGTGCCCGGTTATCCAACTTGTGGCTAAGGGCTTCTATGAATCTATGTATAAACAATCTTTGTTTAATATAATTTACATTTATTAATGGCATTTTCTTTGTCTTTATTCATATTGTTATATTGTGATATACTATTGATGTTTTGATAAAGACCTTGAATATACTATAGTGTAAGTAAGATGAGATAGTGAATAAAGAGAGATCACTATTATGAAACACATCTTATAGTCACTTTATATTCTAAACAGTTCCTAGTCAATTGAGCCGTCCGCTAATAAGGATAAGGATCGCTCGAGATTGAGACTAGCATTTGTGATGCCAAGTACCACGTTTCATTGGTAATGGACATGGAGATATTCAAAGCATGCAAATGGATATTCATATTATGAATGATCGAACTACCATATTCGGAATTTCCAAGTGGTTATCACTTATCGAGTGGATAAAGTCCGCGATTTTGGTTGTACACCATAAGTCCTTACTACTTGAAACATCATTGAGACTCTATATGCTAGTACTGTACTTTGACTCATTTACCGACTCTATTGGAGTCATCAGGTGTCGGGATTGGTTACAGTTACGACACATATAGGATTCGATGCTTTGTTGTCAAGGATTCACCACATACTTGCGAGTGTGGATATCCTATGCGATCTGAGGAGATATTAGTGTGACGAATCTCTGGCCAGAGTACATGATGTGTTTTAGGTTACTCGGTTTTCCTAGTAACACATGCGATGTCACTATTTGATCTCCAAGATGTAATGCATAGTTAACAAATCTCGAACGACTCTCGATGCACTAATGGTTGTTGATTCGATCGAGATATATGGATGAAGGGACCGTACTGTACGCTAACCAAAATCTACTGGTTCTTACAGGCACTATCAGTGATACCTAGGGAATCATGGGGCGATGTTGCTAGGCGCTCTTACCATGATTCGATGGGTAAGTCGGAAATAGTTGTTCCGAGTCACAAGGAGTTGTGAGCCCACGGCTAGCTGTATCCCTGAACCATTGAGGGTCACACAAGTAATGGATTACTAAACCCCGTTGAGATAGTTAAATTTAAAGAGTTAAATTTAATGAAAGAGAAGTTGGACTTCTTAACTAAAAGGGAGTGGAATTTCCTAAAATGACATAGGGATGGACATTTTTGGAAATCACTGAATTTGGATTCAGAAAAATTATCTTGACTTTAAAAGATGCAGAAATGGTTTCTGTGCACATTGGTAAAATCAGTTTATCAATCGGAGTCATGATGAATTTTATATTAATTTCTATAATAACAGGCTTGGCTTGTTGGGCTTAAGTTATGGATTGTGGGCCCTAAGGAGTTAGAGTCCTAATACAATTATAACTTAATCTAGTCTAGAAATTATCTATAAATACATATATAGTGTTCGAAAATCATAAGCTTTCAGTCTTGCAATTTTCGAATTACACACATATATTTTCAAGAGGAATTTTCGAAAATTCTCTGCTCCTTTTTGAGATAATTCAGTCTGTAATTTTTGTGAAAAATTACATTCTGAATTGACAGATCAAATATGTTTATTCTCTTCGATAAACATCTGATTGATTTCTAGTGCAATCAATCAGAGGGTTTTAGTTTTCTATTCGTGGACTTAATTCCGAAGGTTGATCGTGATAGTCATCGGTTCCCGGGATTTACAAGAAGAGCAGATTAAATTCTGTTGGAGTCCATAATCAAGCCTTTGCTTGAATAGTTAAAATATTTAACTGTGTTTATTATTTTACTTGCAACAATTTTAATCGTTAGGATTTGATACCCACGATATGGAATCGTTCCATATCGAAAAATAAAATTTTTAAATTTCCGCTGCTCTGGGTATCACATCCGTGTGATCAGAGAACGCCTGTTCCAATAGTGGTATCAAAGCCAGGTCGTAAACTTTGATCAAACGATTAAAATTAATCGATTGTACAAAATTTTTAGCCTCGGTTTTTGAAACAAAACGAAAAATTTTTAAAATTAAATTTGAAAGGAAACAATGCAATCGGGCAGCGAGCGTCGCTACCCGGGGCAGCGACGAGCTGCCCACCTCCACATGGGCAGCCCTGTTCCACGTGGAGGCGGGGCTGCCCGGGAATGTCCCGGGCAGTCCGAAAATTTAAAATTTTGATTTTTTTGATTTTTTGAAAATTTTGAAATTTTAGTTTTTGGTCCGATCAAAAATTGTTTTTGATTGGTCCACGAGGCATCGGATCAAATTGTTTGAGTCCGAAATTTTTAAAATTGATTTTTGGAAAATTTATAAATTTTATCCGTTAAATTAGATTTTATAAAATTAATTATTTTGGTACAATTGATTATAAGATATGATCTTATGAAAAGATAAGATAAAATTTGATTTTATCTTTTTAATTATGATGTCATTGCATGTTATCAAATTATTTAATTATTGAATTAATTATTGGATAAAAGGATGATCGATTGCCATGACCAATTTGGTAGGTGTATGTTAGGTTATTTATATTTGGTTTTATTGTTGTTGGGTTTTATTAATGGGCTTGGTTTATAGCCCAATTTGAATTGTCATTTGTAATAAAAAGTGGGCCTGGTTTATGGCCCGTTCCCACCCTTAAATATGTATCCCCTACTTGTCATCGAAATTTATTGTAAATTTATTAGACTTAGTGGGAGATAAAGATTTGAAGACAAAGGTGGGCCCAGCAGATAATAAAGATCGAAGAAATGTAAATTGGAAGCTCAATGTAATAGGATTGCATTGCATACTTGCATATTACCTAGGATTGGACTTAGACTCATGATTGGCAACCACGGGTCGATTAGTGATTGGGATCGATCATTCTTTAAATAATATATGATATTATTATTGTATGCATGTTTAGACTAAATTGTATGAATCCGCAAGCATACAAATATTGCATGATGAGACAATTTTTAAAATTAAAATCCCTCATTTTAAATATGATTTAAAATTGATATCAAGATAAACAAAAGGGAATTTAAATATTGTTTAAATGTTCCTACCTTCCATCAACGATCAATGTATGAGATTCTACCCGCGGGCATGGTTCGGCTCATATTATTGGGGGGGCCCGTTCGTCGGAAAGTTGTACATTGGATCGACACATGTTGTAAGTTGGGTGGAACTCCCATGGGATTGGCTCATATTATTGGAGATCCACATGACGACCGTCCATCACAACTTAATATTGATGGGTCATCTTGACATGTCACATTAAACGGCGTCATATTATTGGGCCCTTATTAGACCTGAGGTAAAAACATGGGGGTTGCTTTGGAAGAAATTGGGCTCTACCTTTTGAAAATTATGGTTGGCTGATATTATTCGGGACTATAGTTTGTCAATTGGACTCCATGTTCCCACTAAGGAAACAAGTTTCCCGTTTTCACTAGAGGGTAGTGAAATCGTTAAAATAGTGGGAGTGAAATTCATAAAATTAAATCTCGCCATATTTTATGTCTTAGTAAATTAATTAAACAATCACTGATTATTGTCTGTTTCTTTTCAGTATTTCATTACAATGAATTCGCGCAATCCACTATACTCAATTCTCGAACAAAACAAATTGACTGACGCAAACTATACGGAATGGTTCCGTAAATTAAAGATTGTTCTAAACTCGGAGAAAATTTTCTACGTGTTAGAAAAAGAATCCTCCAAAGGAATTACCGGCTAATATAAGTCCGGAAGAATTGGCAAAACTTGATCAATGGTGGGACCATGATGTCAAGGCTAAATGCTATATGCAAGCTTCAATGTCTGATGAACTCCAGAGGCGATTTGAGTATGCCGTGAATGCTGCTGACATACACATGCACCTCAAGGAAATTTTTGGAGCTCAGTCAAGGTCGGAGAGGTATGCCACCATCAAAGAGCTCATGACATGCCGCATGCGAGACGGGACTTCTGTCCGTGAGCATGGGGTACACATGATTGGGCTAATTGAGAAGTTGGTAACACTCGATTTGACATTGGAGCATGAATTGAATACGAACTTATTGCTTCTTTCACTTCCTTTGTTGTTTGACGGATTTATGGTGAACTTCAATATGAACAAGATAGAGGCCACCCTTGAAGAGATGGTCAATATGCTTGTGTCTTATGAGGCCACATTAAAGAAGGAAAAACCGGTACTCTTGGTTGGCTCCTCTTCTTACTCTAAGAAGGGGCCAAGTGGAAAGGGTAAGAAACGTTCTGCCCCACCCAAGAAAATTGTACCACAGAAGAAGGGCAAGACAAAAGCTTCAAACGTGAACATATCTGGAGATGTTTGCCATCACTGCAAGAAACCCAATCATTGGAAACGTAATTGCAAGGAATACCTCGAGCAGTTGCGAACTGCAAAGGGTATGTTTTACATTGAAATAAATGTTTCACTTAATACTACTTCTTGGGTATTGGATACCGGATGTGGATCTCACATTTGCAATGATTTGCAGGTGATGACAAGAAGTCGTAAGCTTAGGATGGGTAAGACCCAGCTGAGTCTCGGAAATGGTTCCAGAGTTGAAGCCAAAGCAGTGGGAGACGTTTATTTAGTTTTGCAGAACAATTTTAAGTTATTATTGAGAGATTTTTTATTTGTGCCAGATTTAGTTAAAAACATTATTTTTGTTTCTATGCTTGATAGAGATGGTTTTTCTTGTAATTTTGTAAATGAGATTTGCAATATTTACAAGAATGAATGTTTGATTGGAAATGGACAACTTGAAAACGATCTATATAATTTAAAATTAAATAAAGTTCCAATTAATTATGTTGATAAACCGGTAACAACAAATAAAAGGAAAAACGATAGTCAAAACCCGGCAAACCTTTGGCATGCTAGGCTAGGTCATATTTCCTCAAGGAGGATGAACAAGCTAGTGGGAGAGGGCATGTTTGATATGTCTGATATTAACTCTCTACCTACTTGTGGGTCCTGCCTAAAAGGAAAAATGACTAAATCTCTTTTCAAAGTGAAGCCTGAGCGTAGTCAAAATCTGTTGGATTTGATCCATACAGATGTTTGCGGACCATTTAGTATCGGTACTAAATTTGGTCACACCTACTTCATTACCTTTACTGATGATTATTCTAGGTATGGGTATTTATATTTAATGAAATATAAGTCTGAATCATTTGAAAAGTTCAAAGAATTCAAGGCTGAAGTAGAAAACAAACAAGGTAGAAGTATTAAAGTACTTCTATCGGATCGAGGTGGAGAATACCTAAGTACCGAGTTTTTGAGCTATCTAAAAGAGAATGGGATTCTCTCTCAGTGGACTTCTCCTATGACACCTCAGCTGAATGGTGTCTCGGAGCGTCGCAATCGAACTTTGTTGGATATGGTTCGATCTATGATGAGCTTCACTGAGCTCCCACCTTCGTTTTGGGGCTATGCGCTTGAAACGGCAGTATTGTTGTTGAACAATGTCCACACTAAAGCAGTAGATAAAACTCCATACGAGTTATGGAATGACAAAACTCCTAAGTATTCGTACTTAAGGATTTGGGGATGTCCTGCTTCATGAAGCAGACAGTGGGAGATAAGTTGGATAGTCGATCCACCTTATGTTATTTTGTAGGGTATTCGAAGAATTCAATCGGATATTATTTCTATCATCCTAATGAAACAAAAGTGTTTGTTTCGAAGAATGCCACCTTCATGGAGAAGGAGTTCTTATTAGATAAAAAAGGCAAGATGATGGAACTCGAAGAAATTCGAGAAGAACCCGAGATACAAAATAACGATCCCACACCTCAAGAACCTTCAATGGACACGCCTACATCTAGGAGATCCGAGAGGACTTCTAGACCTCCTATTCGATATGGTCTTCTTCTTGAAGGGGATCAAAGTGAACCCGACATTGGATGTGATCCAAGAAACTTCAAGGAAGCAATTTCTGATGCGGATTCGAATTTATGGCTTGATGCTATGCAGTCGGAAATAGACTCGATGCATACAAACCAAGTTTGGTATTTAGTAGATCCTCCCGATGGAATTATTCCAATAGGGTGTAAATGAATCTACAAGAGAAAACTTGGGCCTGATGGCAAGGTTCTAACCTACAAGGCACGATTGGTAGCAAAAGGTTATACTCAAAGACAAGGAGTTGACTATGATGAAACCTTTTCAACAGTCGCAATGTTCAAGTCCATAAGAATCCTTATTTCCATAGCAGCATGGTATGACTATGAGATATGGCAAATGGATGTGAAGACTGAATTTCTTAATGGAAACATTAAGGAAGAAATCTATATGATGCAGCCCGAGGGATTCACATCCATGGGAAGCGAGCATAAGGTATGCAAGCTTCAGAGATCAATTTATGGTCTCAAACAAGCATCAAGAAGTTGGAACCAGAAATTTGATGAAACAATAAAGGACTTTGGTTTCATCAAAAACCCGGAGGAACCGTGCGTGTACAAGAAAGTAGTTAAGGATGCGGTGACGTTCTTAGTGCTTTATGTTGATGACATCCTACTCATTGAGAATGACGTAGGGATGTTGCAGTCAACAAAGATATGGTTATCAAGTAGATTCTCAATGAAGGATTTGGGTGATGCCTCCTATATTCTAGGGATACAGATCTATAGAGATAGATCTAAGAGAATGATAGGACTCACTCATGCAACCTATATCGACACCATATTGAAAAGGTTTTCTATGGATGAGTCCAAGAGAGGACATCTACCTATGTGTCATGAAGTTTCTCTATCTAAGTCTATGTGTCCCAAGACTGACGAAGAGATAGAGAAAATGACACACATACCATATGCATCAGCCATAGGTAGTATTATGTATGGGATGATATCTACCAGACCGGATGTAGCCTTTGCTCTGAGTGTCACGAGCAGATATCAGGCCAACCCCGATCAAATGCATTGGAAATCCGTGAAGGATATTCTTAAGTACTTGAGAAGGACTAAGAATATATTCATGGTTTATGGAGGAAGAGAATTGAAATTGGAAGGCTATACCGACTCTAGCTTCCAAAGCGACATGGATGACTCGAAGTCAACCTCTGGATTTGTATTCATGCTCAATGGCGGTGCTGTCTCTTGGAAGAGTTCCAAGCAGGACATCACAGCGGATTCCACCACTGAGGCAGAATACATTGCAGCATCAGCTACTGCTAAAGAGGCCGTTTGGATGAGGAATTTCGTCCAAGAGTTGGGCGTAATTCCTGAATTTGTTGGTCCAGTTCCGGTGTACTGCGACATCACTGGTGCCGTTGCTCAGGCAAAGGAACCAAGGTCTCATCAAAGATCCAAATACGTACTGAGGAAATGCCACATCATCCGGGAGATTATGGAAAGAGGAGACATCACTGTCGAGATAGTGGCCTCTACAGACAATATTGCTGATCCACTTACTAAGCCCTTGCCAGGACCATTGTTTGACAAACATCGAGAAGCAATGGGATTGCGTAGTATGACTAGTTGGCTTTAGGGCAAGTGGGAGATTGAAAGAGTGGGTGCCCGGTTAGCCAACTTGTGGCTAAGGGCTTTTATGACTCTATGTATAAACAATCTTTGTTTAATATAATTTACATTCATTAATGGCATTTTTTTTGTCTTTCTTCATATTGTTATATTGTGATATACTATTGATGTTTTTATAAAGACCTTGAATATACTATTGTGTAAGCAAGATGAGATAGTGAATAAAGAGAGATCACTATTATGAAACACATCTTATAGTCACTGTATATTCTAAACAGTTCCTAGTCAATTGAGCCGTCCGCTAATAAGGATAAGGATCGCTCGAGATTGAGACTAGCATTTGTGATGCCAAGTACCACATTTCATTGGTAATGGACATAGAGATGTTCAAAGCATGCAAATTGATATTCATATGATGAATGATCGAACTACCCTATTCGGACTTTCCAAGTGGTTATCACTTATCGAGTGGATAAAGTCCGCGGTTTTGGTTGTACACCATAAGTCCTTACTACTTGAAACATCATTGAGACTCTATATATGCTAGTACTGTACTTTGACTCGTTTACCAACTCTATTGGGGTCATCAGGTGTCGGGATTGGGTACAGTTACGACACATATAGGATTCGATGCTTTGTTGTCAAGGATTCACCACATACTTGCGAGTGTGGATATCCTATGCGATCTGAGGAGATATTAGTGTGACGAATCTCTGGCCAAAGTACATGATGTGTTTTAGGTTACTCGGTTTTCCTAGTAACACATGCGATGTCACTATTTGATCTCCAAGATGTAATGAATAGTTATAAAATCTCGAACGACTCTCGATGCACCAATGGTTGTTGATTCGATCGGGATATATGAATGAAGGGACCGTACTGTACGCTAACCAAAATATACTGGTTCTTGCAGGTACTATCAGTGATACCTAGGAAATCATGGGGCGATGTTTCTAGGCGCTCTTACCATGATTCGATGGGTAAGTCGGAAATTGTTGTTCCGAGTCACAAGGAGTTGTGAGCTCACGGCTAGCTGTATCCCTGAACCATTGAGGGTCACACAAATAATGGATTACTAAACCCCGTTAAGATAGTTAAATTTAAAGAGTTAAATTTAATGAAAGAGAAGTTGGACTTCTTAACTAAAAGGGAGTGGAATTTCCTAAAATGACATAGGGATGGACATTTTTGAAAATCACTGAATTCGGATTCAGAAAAATTATCTTGACTTTAAAAGATGCAGAAATGATTTCTGTGCACATTGGTAAAATCATTTTATCAATCGGAGTCACGATGAATTTTATATTAATTTCTATAATAACAGGCTTGGCTTGTTGGGCTTAAGTTATGGATTGTGGGCCCTAAGGAGTTAGAGTCCTAATATAATTATAACTTAATCTAGTCTAGAAATTATCTATAAATACATGTGTAGTATTCAAAAATCATAAGCTTTCAGTCTTGCAATTTTTGAATTACACACATATATTTTCAAGAGGAATTTTCGAAAATCCTCTGCTCCTTTTTGAGATAATTCAGTCTGTAATTTTTGTGAAAAATTACATTCTGAACTGACAGACCAAATCTGTTTATTCTCTTTGATAAACATCTGATTGATTTCTAGTGCAATCAATCAGAGGGTTTTAGTTTTCTATTCGTGGACTTAATTCCGGAGGTTGATCGTGATAGTCATCGGTTCCCGGGATTTACAAGAAGAGCAGATTAAATTCTGTTGAAGTCCATAATCAAGCCTTTGCTTGAATAAGTAAAATATTTAACTGTTTTTATTATTTTACTTGCAACAATTTTAATCGTTAGGATTTGATACCCACGATATGGAATCGTTCCATATCGAAAAATAAAATTTTTAAACTTCCGCTGCTCCGGATATCACATCTGTGTGATCTGAGAACGCCTGTTCCAACACATACAACGACTCTTGTTCCCCTTGAGCAAACATAGTAATGTCGGTCCTCAGCTTCATGGAATTCGAGGGAGAAAAGTACTTAATAAGGAACACTTTAGCCAAATATCCCCATGTTATGATAGAACCTGCAGGTAAACTATTCAACCACGATTTAGCTTTGTCTCTTAATGAAAAAGGAAATAAACGCAAACGAATAGCGTCATTAGATACTCCCTTTTGTTTGAAAGTATCACAGATTTCCAAGAAGTTCTCAATATGAGCGTTAGGATCATCGATGGTAGATCCACCGAAGTGGACTGAGTTCTGGATCATCTGGATGATTGTCGGCTTTAACTCAAAATGATTTGCTGTAACTGTTGGTCTAACGATACTCGGTCAAACATCCTCAATAGTGGGTATGCCACAATCCATCATGGATCTATACACAGGTGGATTATTAGCATCGCCATCACCGTTATTGATGTGTGGTGGTTCGTTCTCTACCATCTCAGCTCGTTGTTGTCTTCGTCTCCTGCGAAAGGTTCTCTCGATTTCTGGATCAGAGTTCCGAGCGCGAGGATGGTAGCATGAACCACTAGAAAATCCTGCAAAGGTAAGATGGATTATTCGTGAGAATATGAAGTGAAATTAAAGAAAATATCTAAGCAGAAAATTGTAAATCAAAAAGTCCCCGACAACGGCGCCAAAAACATGATCGAGCTTTTCTTGCACTATGAATTTCAAAAAATAAATGTATCTCGCATGCTCGAAATAATCGCAAGTGCACGATGCAAATGATAATATATTATGTGAATACGAGTATTGTCCACAGGGACTAGTTGCACAATTTCTACCTAAATACTAATCCTTACTTCACTTTTACGAAAATTGAGATTGGGTTTTTTTAACTACTTAATGACAAGAAAAATAAATAAATTCAAGAATAAATAAGAATCAGGAATTAAATCAATCTTAGTAAATTAAATTCAAATGATGGATAAAATGTTGAGATTTTCGGTTCATCTCCCCCTAATCGACTCTGAAAATTACTTCCAACACCCAACTCACGTTTTTGACAAGATTCCCTAATTCATTAACATACTCTTTCAAGTTATGCTAAACTAATTCAATGGTATGAAAGAATTAAATGTCTTTAATTATTTATCATAGATGATTGCATTCTCGATTCGTGGAATTCCCTAGCTTTCGACCTATTGGACTATCACTATCAACATGTACCCAATTTCATATGTCTATGTAAATTGTAGATCTATGAATCATGCTATTGTTCCTATCATGAAGTTTTCTTTCGAAATAAACCATGATATAAAATATTGAGAGAGTTAGCTACGCTCCAACAATGCAAAACAAATCAATAACATAATTAAACATTCATCAGAAGTCAAAAACCAATATTCATGAGTCGACAACCGGGGTTGGATCCCCTAAATCCCAATAAAAGAGGTTTAGAAACGCATAGAACTCATAATTAACATCAAAGTATTTAATTCAAACCGAGAAATAAAAGAAAAGAAGTTTTTAAACAAGAGAAGAATTGCTTCAAAATCATCTCTCTCGCTCTCCGCTTCGTCTCTCTTGTTCGTGACGTTGCAGCCGCCAAGCAATGTGCCAAAGATCCCCTTTTGCAACACTTGACTCTTTTATATGCTATGAGTCCTCATACTTTGTCATTCTTTTTTTTTTTAAATCCGAGATAAATTTTCCTTCTTTTGCACAGCGTATTGCGCCTAGGAGGTAAAATCTTACCGCCTAGGCGGATAAAGTTTTGCCCCATTCTTCTTTTCCTCAGCGATTCCCGCCTAGGCGGAAAATTTTTTGTCCACAACTTCAAAATCCCAAGGGTTCCGCCTACAAATTTAGCCATTTCACGCCTCCGGATTTTTCATTAGCACTTTCCGAGCTCGTTTTCCGTCTTTTTCATACAAAAAATATTAAACGCATGAGTAGATATTATAAAGCTCAAAAACTCAAATTTTAGATGGAAACACGGAAAAATCACAAATAACATGCTCAATGGAATCCAAAATAATCTAACTTAGCATGCATTTTTGGGTTCTATCATGATACCTAATACAAATCCTGTACCAATCCGGACTTACTACCCAAGATGTCCTTGTCCAATCGGGAATGGACACTAGATTGCTTACCAAGCTTTGGACATATCTCCAAACAAGAATCAACCCTTACTCTGGACAATCACTGTCTCAAGTAAAATTACTGACGAAACCAGACGAAACCCTAACTTGATAATGGTAGTTGTCAATCCACCTACTAGATCTATCCGTCTAGTAATTTCCTAATATCAAAACTTATCTGTGTAGAATGACCACTTGTCAAGTAATTTCCATTCCAAAACTATTTTGACCACAGAAAATCTAACCCGGTATCTCTGACTGATTCAGACGATAACAAATCAAATCCCTTGGCGCTAGCCCAGTACCAAGACCAAATCCACAAAAAATTCCTCATGGTAGTTACAACCCTTTCAATGAATGCGCAACAAATCAAGACTGAGGTAGCCTTCCCCGAGAGCCTGTCTGGAACAATCCTCCCGGAGAACACCGACATAGGGTCGCGCTTCCTCTCCCATCCCGAAAAACCCAACACAGTCCTCAGCACCTAGTATAACCCACCACTGAGTCCCTGATGAAACCTATCATCACTAAGCAACACCTCTATCATGTCAAGTCCCAACGACTGGTCTAGAAAAACCGCCCAGACAAATTACCCAAATGAACTGATGTAACTAAGGCCCCTGATGAAACAAGTCATCCTTGGCACTATCTCAAATTCACCAACTTACTAAACCATTCTTGGAAAATGCCTAAAATTAATCATCTAAAAACAAGCACAATTCTAGCCTAGTTATGAAAATATATGACAATTTATCACCGTTGAACACCGATCAATGAAACATACATGGAAATTAAATCCAAAAATCCCAAATCATCAGATATTATTCAATAGAACTGTGTGAATAAAATTTATTACAATCACGGTATACCAAAGTGGAATACCAAACATAAAATCCAAAATAAAATCATCCGACAAAATCCTCTGGAGTATCAATATCCATCCTAGACTACGTCTGAGCTCCCTGCAATGCATACATTTTTCTCTGCATCCGAGACTGCTGACCACCTCCGCGATTCATATCCTGGGTCCCCTGCTGCACTGGCATCTCCGATGGTCTACTACCCTTAGCTCTCAATTTGGATGCCTGACTACTCTGCCCACTATGCCTAGGACAATCTCTCTTTGAAGTGAACTGCACTCCGGCAGACAAAACAAGTCCTAGAAGAAGCTCGACAATGCTCCGTGAGATGATCTCTCCCACAATAATCACACTGCAACTTCCCTTTTCCTGATCGACGTGTCTCACCTGATCCTGCAGAAGAAGAAGATCCTAACTTCTTAAATGACTGACCACTAGGTATCAACCCAATCAAAGCCCCACCAATCTGCAGAGACTTTTGTCTTCGGATACTATTCTCAGCTTGACGACACCGATTCACCAAGCTCTCGTAAGAAGTAGGATTATCACAAACAGACACACGATAAAAAATATCATGATTCAATCCTTGCAAGAAGTGATCATACTTTGTTGTGGAACTCTCACTAACAAGTGGACAAAAAGATAACAAGTCCGATGAACTTCTGCTGGTATTCATCGATTGACAAATCTCCCTGTTTCACGCTCAAGAATTCCATACTTTTGCCTAACGAAGAGCTGGAGGAAAATGCAAGTCTGTAAATGCCTTGCGGAAATCAGCCCAAGTGACACGTTCGTGCTCAGCTAGTACAGATGCTGACGCAGATCTCCACCACTTACGAGGTCTACCCTCCAAAAGGAATCTAGTGCCTCCATCTTCTGTTCTTTGAACAATCAAAAGCATGGAAACAACTATCCATCCGCTCAAGCCAATCTTCAGCTGCCTCAGGAGTCTCTCCTCACACCAAAGTCTTAGGCCCTATCTGGAGAAATCTATACAATTAGAAACCACGTTTACCCTCTTTATGATGGAGATGTATATGATGACGTCGATGAGAATCGTCACCTTTCCAACGACCTATGCCATCCCGACCCTTGGAGTCTCTATCACCCATCCTGAAAAGGTTAATGCACATAAAAGTCCCAAAATCCAAAATAATTCGAATCACTAATCTTGATTCCATACAATTCTTATCAAGGCTAAGAAATCAAATATATCCAAATCAATCACACCGAAAGATGTGCAATGCTAATATATCCCAATACAACAAGTTCCTGGAATCACTAATACAGCTGATTCAATTACTTACAACTGAAATACTATTTACAATCAAATCTTAACATAATATTTAAAACCTAAATACAAGTGAAAATCTTGAATTTACACCTACGATACCCGGAACAACCACAATGGTTGCACACCCCTGGGCATCTACTGATTTGAATGTATAGTTTCCCGTATGCCTCTTTCAAGAATCAATACAAGCATGCTGGCAGAACCTCTTCCACACGATATCCTAAAAGATTTTCCTGGATCCTCCCATTATATGGTCCATTCTCCGGCAAGATCTTTACGACAATCTCTCCAACTGCTTGTGGAGAATTTTCAGGTATGTCCTTCTTGGTCAAAGTCGGATGGATAATAATGTCTCATACGCTCTAACCAATACCTAGAAGTACCTAGAATTCAATACACTATCATTCCTTCCAGCCCAATCCTGCTGGAATCCACATCAGGCGAGTTCCTGATGATCATCTCGATGACAAAGAACTTGAGAAAGCATAGCTGCTTCTCAATCTAAACACTTGATACCTCCATCGTCATCTGACCCAATCGTTACTCTGAAAGAATAACTCAATTAATCCTAGAAACACTAGAATTATGTCCCAAAAGTCTTATTGCATGCTCTGATACCATAAATGTAGTGACTCTTACCCATGTCATCTATTAATCAGAGGTTAAAGCTTAATTAAGCATGCAATTAACATAATCAGAGATAAATTGCGGAAAGCCAAATAGATGCTGGACCGGCAGAATACAACCGGTTAAGAATATCCAAATAATACAACTCAATCGAATAAAACTTAATAAAATATAACATAGCAGCTAATCTTGCAGTCGCATCCTTGTCACCGACTACTCCAAAACCCTGAGTGAACTACCTGCAACTGCCCCGCCGAATGTTGTCTCTATACAACACAAAAAACACTGGACGTAATGCTCACACGCTAGTACAGGTAAACATACAAATATGATTCATGCATAATGAAATGTCTAGGTATCCATATCTGGGATATACTAATCCAACCTGCTTAGACTGACGCCTAGGACATGAGCTATAATCTCGATGAATCAAACCACTGGGCTCAACAACTCACTTCTAATAGGAAGTGGACCTAGGTGACCCTGGATGTTAGTGCCCGCTCGACACGTCGGTCACTGTGGCCCTCAACATCAAACGCCCAAACAAGGGCTGAGCAACCCTACACTGGCTCATCTCGAAAGAGACACATGCTCAATATGCTCTATGCACATGCAACATAATATATCAAAGCAATAACATGCAATCATGACACATAAATGCAACACATAAGCATGCATATCCGCTGGCAATCTCAGTCAGTACTTACATACCTCAATAATAGTCATAGATGTCCATGTATCTACCGTCTAATACTACAAGTCAAAATAACCATGCATCACTAAACATACTCTAAAAGCATTAATTAAGCTAATGGATACAACCTAATATTTTTAGGGATCTCGGACCATACTTGCATCGGTCGTCAGCCTGCTGATGGCGATGGCCCACAACTTGGGCAAAACTCCGTTACGACCTTGGAGACAACCCGCCAACCCCCAGACCCACCTAGGTGGCTAGAAACACCTAAAAAACCAACTAAAGGATAGAAGATGTGAAACGACCCAAACATTCTAAAATAACATATGCGGAAATTTTTTTTTTTTAATACTAAGTAAAATAGATGTACATACATGCCCATACAAATATGCACAGAATAAACAGATTTAAAAATAACATAAATAAAATGCAACATTTTTACTTAAATAACTGAGTCAAACTTAAATAAAATACTGTCAAACCATCCACTTAAAAGTTTGCATGCAATAAAAATTATTTAATAAAAATAATTCTAAAATTCACCACTGGAAAGACATAAAAGAAATAAATAAGAAACAGAGTTTAAAATTTTTTAAAAATGTTCATAAGGACTTAGCCGACGGTCACGGGGGATCACTGCATGTCCGCTCATACGTCCTCACCATCGGTAGGAACTACATCTTCCTCTACGTACTCACCTGCACCATATAAGTGTAGTGAGCCTAGAGGCCCAACATGCTAACATAACAAGGGTTTAAAATAATTTAAATAACTGGAATACTAATAAATAACATATACATGAATGAGCATGTTTAAAAATTATGAATTATAACTTAAAATCTTACTTAAACTTGAACTTAAATATAATCATATATTACATACATAAACATTGTTGAGCATAACATTTTTTTCTAACATCGCATGGTCATATCCGTAGTGTAACCTTAAACTTAAAAGTTCGACTGATCAGTCTCTTAGAACCAACGTACGCGGCGGTGACGAATCACCTCTTACTGGTAGTAAACTACCCTTAAATTGATAGTAAACTGCCCTTAACATGTGGAGACTTGTCCCCCTTAAATTGTCACACTACTTCAACTTTCAACATAAAAATTTATTTTCTAGCTCAACCTTAAACATTAAATCATGCCATAAAATTATTTCATAAATGCATGTACTTAAATAAAAATGTGTGTCCTTCATATATATTTAATTTAATTTTTATACTAACATATAAATACTCAAATAACTTTCATGCATAAAATAATTAAATATATAATTAGGACACATGCAATTTTTCATGGTTTGTACTGAACTGCTGGCCTTAACACTCAAGCCCATTTTCTTAAATTCTGGCCCATTAACACTGAGACTGGCCCATTAGTAAACTTAAGCCCAAAAATACATTTCTAAGCCCAATTAATTTATTCAAGCCCATTACTCACACTTGGCCCAATAACAACTTAATCTGGCCCAATGGGCCTAAAAGCCCAAAGACTGGCCCAATAACTTCCATGGGCCCCCAAGCCCATAAAAATTATTGGACTAACTTAATTAAATTTATTTATGCCCAATAATAATTAAATTTAACCCAAATAATTAAATGGAACCCAATTAAATTTTTGGATTTTATTAGGCCCATTTAACACTTAATTAAATTTAAAACTTAAAAATAAAAATACCCGAGCCTGACTCACTTAACCCGGACCCGAACCCACTAAACTTGACCCATGAATTATTGACCTCGACCTCGACCCGAACCCAACAACCCGACCCGGATCACCCCAAACCCTAAAACCCGAACCCTTCCTCTTGCCCAATCCGCTGCGGCCGCGAGCAGCAGCCCTTTAGGGGCTGCTGCCGCCCCGCTCCGGCCACTTCTGGCCGGAGCGCCGTCGCCCAGACGTAGCCCACGTCTGGGCGGTTCGAACCTAGCCCCTGGCCTGACCCCATGCACCTTGGACTATAGAAGCCGAAGCCCCTTACTCGAGAACCCTAGCCTGCGCATCCTAAAGGCCGATCACACCTTGACCTGTTCCTAGGCTCGTTTGGCTCGAACCACTTAAGCCATTCGAGTCTAGACCACCCTCACACATCCTAGGGACCTTGACCAGCAGCTTGCACGAGCCATGCCAAAAGAAAACGTGTGAACAAGATCAAACAAACGCATGAACATGACTCAAACATCAAACCGATCGTTTTTTCTGAAAATTCTTTGAACCACACGATCCATACACAACACATACATCATAATACTGATATGGTGCTAAAAAAAAAAGAAAGGAAAACATGCCTTGCACCGTTGAATGGAAAGAAAAAGGCGTGTAAGACGATTTCGGGACGACGGGGCGATGACAACCAACTTGGAGCTTGAAAAACCGATCACCAATGGAGGCTTGGAGCTAAAATCTACTGAAAAAGATGAAGAACAAGGGAGGGATGGCGGCTGAGAGTTTAGGGCGTGATGTTGGGTAGAGTTTTAGGGTGAAAATGATTTAAAATAATGTGTAGGATAATTAAATTAAATAGAAGATGTTATATATATAAAATATACAACTTAAAACTCCAAATAAAAGTTAAGAATCTGATAACTTTATTTAAATTCCGAAATATTAAATTTAGGGAATTTTAAAGGTAATTAAAAGTCAATATTTTGGCTAAATTTGGATAAAAATGGAATCCTAAAATTATATAAAATTAAATACTGATAATTTTGAGGAAATAAAACTCAAAATAATATTTTTGGGCTCCTAAAAGACTCATAAAATAATTTGGGTAGAAAGTTGTCATCTCGTCCGTTCACGGTCCCGTCTACGCGATAAAATAATTAAATTTCCATAAATCATGAAAATCACTAATTATGGGTTAAATACTTAAAAATAACTTAAAACATGCACAAATAATTTCACATAATTATTTAACCTATAATCTAAAATTCTAAATAAATAAAATCCCTAATTATGCATGCGAATTTACGTACTAAAAATACTGGGTGATACAATTCTCCCCCCTTTAATTTGAATTTCGTCCTCGAAATTAAAGTACTTACCCGAACAACTCTGGGTAGCGAGTCCTCATGTCTGCCTCGGTCTCCCAAGTAGCTTCCTCCTCCGAGTGATTCAGCCACTGGACTCTTACCATCGGTATGACCCGCGTCCTCAATCTGCGCTCCTCCCTAGCCAAGATCCGTATAGGCCTCTCCTCAAATGCTAACTCCGGTGTCAACTGAAGAGGCTCAAAATCCAACACATGTGACGGGTTCGAGATGTATCTTCGAAGCATGGATACATGTAATACATTGTGCACTGCTGCTAGCCCTGGTGGTAGAGCTAAACGGTAGGCCAACGTGCCAACTCTCTCCAAGATCTCGAATGGCCCTATATATCTAGGGTTAAGCTTGCCTCTCCGGCCAAATCGCACTACTCCCTTCATGGGTGACACCTTCAGGAATACGTGATCACCTACAGCGAACTCCAAATCTCGTCGTCAAGTATCTGCATAACTCTTCTGACGACTCTGAGCAGTCCTCATGCGATCCCGAATCTGGGTCACAATATCAGCAGTCTGCTGCACTATCTTAGGACCCAATAGGATTCTCTCTCCAACCTCATCCCAATGAAGAGGAGATCTGCATCTCCTCCCATACAAAGCTGCATAAGGAGCCATATCTATAGACGCCTGAAAGCTATTGTTATAGGTAAACTCCACTAACGGCAATCTCGTCTCCCATGAGCCCTGAAAATCGATGACACAGGCTCTCAGTAAATCCTCAAGAACCTGTATCACCCTCTCAGACTGACCATCTGTCTGGGGATGAAAAGCTGTGCTGAACAGTAATCTGGTCCCCAATGCTGTATGCAGACTCTTCCAAAATGCGAATGTGAATCTCGGATCTCTATCGGATACGATAGACACTGGTATGCCATGCAGTCTAACAATTTCCTTGATGTAAAGCTCTGCATACTGTGTCAAGGAGTAGGTAGTCCTCACTGGCAAGAAATGTGCTGACTTGGTGAGTCTATCCATGATCACCCAAATAGCCGTGCAACCTCTGGCACTCCTCGGTAAACCAACTACAAAGTCCATTGTAATGTTCTCCCATTTCCATTCCGAAATAGGAATAGGTCTAAGAAGTCCTGCTGGATGCTGATGCTCAGCCTTTACCTGCTGACAAGTCAAGCACTCTGACACAACTCTCCCGATGTCTCTCTTCATCTCAGGCCACCAATACAATAGCTGTAAATCTCGGTACATCTTCGTACTTCCAGGGTGAATGGAGTACGGAGATGTGTGAGCCTCTGCTAAAATCTCAGCTCTCAACTGATCGACGTTCGGTACCCACATCCTACCACGGTACTGAACAATTCCATCCACAACTGTATACAGAAGACCACCCTTGGCCTCATCTATCTGCCTCCAACGCTGCAACTCCTCATCTGTAGACTATCCATCCCTGATCCAATCTCGTAGAACTGGCTGCACCGTCAACACTGACAAGCTCGGTGCATGAACACTCGAGTAAAACTCCAAATCAAACCTCTGAATCTCACTCTGCAGTGGTAACTGCACTGTCAAAAACGATACCACTGACGACTTCCGACTCAAAGCATCGGCCACTACATTAGCTTTACCTGGATGGTAGCTAATGTCACAGTCGTAATCCTTAACCAACTCCAACCATCTCCATTTCCTCATGTTCAACTCCTTCTAAGTGAAGAAGTACTTGAGGCTCTTGTGATCAGTGAAAATCTTGCACTTCTCGCCATACAGATAGTGCCTCCAGATTTTTAAAGCGAAGACCACTGCTGCTAACTCCAAATCATGTGTCGGGTAGTTCTGCTAGTGAATCTTCAACTGCCTCGACGCATAAGCAATAACCTTACCACACTGCATAAGTACTGTGCCTAAACCTAGCTTAGACGCGTCGGTGTACACCACTAACTCCTCGTGTGGTACTGCCATCGCCAAAACCGGTGCGGTAGTGAGTGCTTCCTTCAGCTGATCGAAGCTCCTCTGACAGTCTGGACTCCAAATAAACTTTGCATTCTTCTTGGTTAAGGAAGTCAAGGGTACTTCAATAGAAGAAAAACCCTTGATAAACTTCCTATAATACCCTGTCAAACCCAAGAAACTGCGAATCTCCGAAGCATTCCTCGGAACACCCCATTTCTGCACTGCCTCAACCTTCGACTGATCCACTGCGTTCCCATCTCTCGAAATAATGTGGCCAAAAAATGCCACCTGCTCAAGCCAAAACTCGCACTTGCTGATCTTGGCAAACAAACGATGCTCCCTCAAAGTCTGCAAGGCTGTCTGTAGATGCTGCCTATGCTCCTCAACGCTCCTATAGTAGATCAAGATATCATCAATGAAAACTATGATGAACTGATCAAGGTACGGCTGAAATACCCGGTTCATGAGATTCATGAAAACCGCTGGAGCATTGGTCATCCCAAATGGCATCACAAAGAATCGTAATGCCCATAACGTGTTCGGAAAGCAGTTTTGGACACATCTGCCTCTCTAACTTGCAGCTGATGATAACCAGATCGCAGATCGATCTTGGAGAACACTGAAGCTCCCTGCAACTGATCAAATAAGTCCTCTATCCTCGGCAGTGGGTACTTATTCTTCACGGTGACTCTGTTGAGCTCTCGATAATCGATGCACAGTCTCATACTGCCATCCTTCTTCTTCACAAATAACATTGGAGCTCCCCATGGAGAAAAGCTAGGATGAACAAAGCCTTTCTCTAATAACTCCTGAATCTGCTCCTTCAACTCTTTCATCTCGCTAGGAGCAAGTCTATACGGTGCCTTTGAGATAGGCACAGTGTCTGGCAATAAGTCGATACTGAACTCCACCTCTCTCACTGGTGGAATCCCTGCAACATCCTCCGGAAAGACGTCCGAAAAGTCACGAACTACCTCTATCTCTGATAATGATCTACTGGCTGGTTCTGAGGCCGTGACAATACTCGCTAGGAAACCTCGGCAACCCCGTTTCAACAGCTTTCTCTCCTGAATAAGAGATATCACCTGAGAAATATCACTGCTCTGAGATGCATGAAAAGTAAATGGGTCGCCTCCCGGCGGTTTCACTGACACTGTCCTCCGATGAAAATCAATCGAAGCTCCATTGACTGTCAACCAGTCCATACCCAATATCAAATCAAATCCGCTCAACGGCAAAACCACTACATCTGCGCGAATGGAGTGCCCCTGTAGCTCCATATCCAGCTCTCGAATGACACTAGAGGTAGAAATAATCTGTCCTGACGGCATAGTGACATCATAACCACTGTCGGCAATCTCAGGTGTGATGCCTATCCATCTGATAAACTTTAGGGAGATAAACGAATGCGTAGCCCCTGAATCTAGCAACGCAAACGTGAAGTTGCCTCCAACTAGAATTCTCCCTGCACGCAAAAGAATCCCAACAACTTCATACTACTACTAAACTTTTCCCCCAAAGATGAGTCACTAATAACCCTTAATTCTAATCACAAGTAAAACATGCTTCCTATTCTAACATGCAGATAGAAAATCTCAAATAACAAATTATTTCACAAAGAAAAATCGAAATTCTTAACCAAAGGAAGAAATTATAAAACACTAGGGGTAAGATATACCGATGATCAAGGAGGTATCTGGGTCTGCCTCCTCAGCCTGCATCACGAACACTCTCCCTGTAGTGTTCTTCTTCCTCGGGCAATTGGTCATCTGGTGCCCTGGCTCTTTACAATGAAAACAGATGCCCGCTCCTAGAAGACATGGTCCTAGATGCATCTTCTGGCACTTCGGGCAAGTAGGATATCCTCCAGTATTAGGGGCCCCGCCCCTAGGCTGCTGTCTCTGCTGCTGTGGCTTCTGCTGGTTCGGGCCCTTAGACGGCCCAGTATACTGCTTCTTCGCAGGAGGCTGCGAAGATGGTCCCTGATGTCAAGACTTAAACTGCCTCTTACCCTGCTGCTCCCTGTGGATCTCTCTCCTACCATCCTCCAAACGCAAGGCTCTACTGACTGCCGTCTCATAAGTAGGGACATCCGCCATACGAACGTCATGCTTGATCTCTGCCCTGAGCCCCTCAATAAACTGTCTCATCTTCTCAGGTGCACTGTCAGCAATCAGCGGCACAAGGTGACAGCCCCTCTCGAACTGTCGGATGTACTCCACAACTGTCTTGTCCCCCTGTCGGAGACTCATGAACTCTCGGATCATGCGGCTGCGCACGTCCTCAGTGAAATACTTGGAGTAAAACATCATTCGGAAGTCTGCCCAAAGCATAGTAATCAGATTCACTCCCCGTGATGCACTCTCCCACCATAAGTCTGCATCACCCTTCAGCATGTACACTGCGCACCTCACCTTGTTTGCATCAGTCAAACCCATGTAAGCAAAGATGCTCTCCAAAGAATGGATCCACCCCTCAGCAATGAGTGGATCTGTGGCACCTGCGAACTCCTTAGGTCCCTTCTTCTGGAACCTCTCCGCCACGTCCTCATCGTGGGACAGTCTCGGACGTGCTGCCTGCTGCTCCAACAGAGTAGTAATCCCGGCCATCATGTTTGCATTGGCCTGTTTCAATGCTGATAGAGGGTTTTGTGGAGGTGGGGATCCTCCACGCCTGTTCACTGGTCTCGGAGGCATTCTGCACCACCACATATTTCTTTACGTAAATCGACATGCATAACTAAGTACTTAAAAATTTTCTGCTAACATAAATGCTTAAGTCTTAAACATGATACGACTAAATCAGACTAAAAGAAATTAAAACTTACAGACCGGTAGCGTGAATTTCTGAGCTCGCATAGCAGTGATGACCCCTCCAAGAACGCGGCTCTGATACCAATTGAAACGACCCAAACATTCTAAAATAACATATGCGGAAATTATTTTTTTTAATACTAAGTAAAATAGATGTACATACATGCCCATACATATATGCACAGAATAAATATATTTTAAAATAACATAAATAAAATGCAACATTTTCACTTAAATAACTGAGTCAAACTTAAATAAAATACTGTCAAACCATCCACTTAAAATTTTGCATGCAATAAAAATTATTTAATAAAAATAATTTTAAAATTCACCACTGAAAAGACATAAAAGAAATAAATAAGAAACATAGTTTAAAAATTCTTAAAAATGTTCATAAGGACTTAGCCGACGGTCACGGGGGATCACTGCATGTCCGCTCCTACGTCCTCACCACTAGTAGGAACTACATCTTCCTCTACGTACTCACCTGCACCATATAAGTGTAGTGAACCTAGAGGCCCAACATGCTAACATAAAAAGAGTTTAAAATAATTTAAATCACTGGAATACTAATAAATAACATATACATGAATGAGCATGCTTAAAAATTATGAATTATAACTTAAAATCTTACTTAAACTTGAACTTAAATATAATAATATATTACATACATAAACATTGTTGAGCATAACATTTTTTCTAACATCGCATGGTCATATCCGTAGTGTAACCTTAAACTTAAAAGTTCGACTGATCAGTCTCTTAGAACCAACGTACGCGGCGGTGACGAATCACCTCTTACTGGTAGTAAACTATCCTTAAATTGACAGTAAACTGCCCTTAACATGTGGGGACTTGTCCCCCTTAAATTGTCACACTACTTCAACTTTCAACATAAAAATTTATTTTCTAGCTCAACCTTAAACATTAAATCATGCCATAAAATTATTTCATGAATGCATGTACTTAAATAAAAATGTGTGTCCTTCATATATATTTAATTTAATTTTTATACTAACATAAATACTCAAATAACTTTCATGCATAAAATAATTAAATATATAATTAGGACACATGCAATTTTTCATGGTTTGTACTGAACTGCTGGCCCTAACACTCAAGCTCATTTTTTTAAATTCTGGCCCATTAGTAAACTTAAGCCCAAAAATACATTTCTAAGCCCAATTAATTTATTCAAGCTCATTACACACACTTGGCCCAATAACAACTTAATCTGGCCCAATGGGCCCAAAAGCCCAAAGACTGGCCCAATAACTTCCATGGGCCCCCAAACCCATAAAAATTATTGGACTAACTTAATTAAATTTATTTAAGCCCAATAATAATTAAATTTGACCCAAATAATTAGAAGGAACCCAATTAAATTTTTGGATTTAATTAGGCACATTTAACACTTAATTAAACTTAAAACTTAAAAATAAAAATACCCGAGCCCGACTCACTTAACCTGGACCCGGACCCACTAGACTTGACCCATGACTTATTGACCTCGACCCGGACCCAACAACCCGACCCGGATCACCCCAAACCCTAAAACCCGAACCCTCCCCCTTGCCCAATCCGCTGCGGCCGCGAGCAGCAGCCCTTTAGGGGCTGCTGCCGCCCCGCTCCGGCCACCCCTGGCCGGAGCACCGCCGCCCAGACGTAGCCCACTTCTGGGCGGTTCGAACCTAGCCCCTGGCCTGACCCCATGCACCTTGGACTATAGAAGCCGAAGCCCCTTACTCGAGAACCCTAGCCTGCGCATCCTAAAGGCCGATCGCACCTTGACCTGTTCCTAGGCTCGTTTGGCTCGAACCACTTAAGCCATTTGAGTCTAGACCACCCTCACACATCCTAGGGACCTTGACCAGCAGCTTGCACGAGCCATGCCAAAAGAAAACGTGTGAACAAGATCAAACAAATGCATGAACATGGCTCAAACATCAAACCGATCGTTTTTCTGAAAATTCTTTGAACCACACGATGCATACACAACACATACATCATAATACTGATATGGTGCTAAAAAAATAAGAAAGGAAAACATGCCTTGCACCGTTGAATGGAAAGAAAAAGGCGTGTAAGATGATTCCAGAACGACGGGGCGATGACAACCAACTTGGAGCTTGAAAAACTGATCACCAATGGAGGCTTGGAGCTAAAATCGACTGAAGAAGATGAAGAACAAGGGAGGGATGGCAGCTGAGAGTTTAGGGCATGATGTTGGGTAGAGTTTTAGGGTGAAAATGATTTAAAATAATGTGTAGGATAATTAAATTAAATAGAAGATGTTATATATATAAAATATACAACTTAAAACTCCAAATAAAAGTTAAGAATCTGATAACTTTATTTAAATCCCGAAATATTAAATTTAGGGAATTTTAAAGGTAATTAAAAGTCAATATTTTGGCTAAATTTGGATAAAAATGGACTTCTAAAATTATATAAAATTAAATACTGATAATTTTGAGGAAATAAAACTCAAAATAATATTTTTGGGCTCCTAAAAGACTCATAAAATAATTTGGGTAGAAAGTTGTCATCTCGTCCGTTCACGGTCCCGTCTACGCGATAAAATAATTAAATTTTCATAAATCATGAAAATCACTAATTATGGGTTAAATGCTTAAAAATAACTTAAAACATGCACAAATAATTTCACATAATTATTTAACCTGTAATCTAAAATTATAAATAAATAAAATCCCTAATTATGCATGCGAATTTATGTACTAAAAATACTGGGTATTACAAGATGAGGTAGAAATTAGCAAGGAATGAGGCTCTCGAACCCCTTGTTTATAGAGCGAGATCGGATGGTCCAATCTCAACCTTCGGATCGTCTGATCTTGCATGCTCGCCATCTGTCCTGCCAGCACTTCAGATCGTCCGATCTGCCACTTCGGACCGCCCGATATTGGACATGCATCCCACCAATCGCATGCACACTATACACTTGTCACCCTAGAGTTCAGATCGTTCGAACTCACCCATCATCCGAACATGTTCAGAGCTTCCGAACTCCACTTGTTCGGATGGTCCGATCTTAGGGTTTGGATCATCCAATCCACCCGATCACTTGGAACCCTCCAGACCATTTTTGAACATTTTGAATCCGATTTTTAACTCCTTAATCCTGATCGAAGATCCCTTAATCATGTTTTAATTGTTCTAATCACGATTACCTAATTAATTAGTATTTTTTGGACTCGGGTTACTATAGTAATATCATTTGAGCAAGTGCATATTCTAAATTTCAAGAACAATTGAAATATGTTTAGCAATATTATATAAGTGGGATCTCTATTTTAAAAATCTAATATTATGTTTTAAATGATTCCAGCATGTGTATCTGTTCAAAGCATGAAATTTGAACTATATTTTCTTATACACCGAAACTTGTTAACTAGTGGTAGGAATATATATTTCGAACATCTCTGAATCCTGATTTATAATTTCTGGCCTCACCTTTTAGAAGATAAACATACAAGGAACTTATATTAGTTAGCCACAAAAATCATAAGTGAATTTAGTGCATAAAACGATTCCTGTATTTCTGATGAATATACGAATTTCTGTTATGATATGTATACGTGTATGATATTTTTGTATGAAATACGATTTTAAAATCTGGGATAATTTTGCCCATTTATTGAGTGACAATCATATCACTCATTCACCCAAAACCATCTCAGATAAGACTGAGAAAGAAATATAATATGACGAGCAAAATCATTTTTGGTCTGGAGAAGACTAATCGTGAGAACGACCTCTTAGTTTCATTTTTATTAGCCATTGTGTTAGACTCAGCTTTTCGATTTGGGTTGTAAATACAATTTGATTTCATTTTTATGAAAGACGATGTTATTTCAGTTTTTATGAATACATAAAATGGTCATGAATTCTGAAATTTGAGGCTTGATTTTTTCGAATGAACGATTTGAGAGCAACGCCGTAGTGGATTAATCCTGGTTTCGTGGTGTGACAATATAAGGACACAAGTTGGATGTCCGATTCAGATGATCATACATCTACAAGTGGATGGATATTCAAAATTGGTGGAGGATCCATATCATGGGGTTGCAAAAAAAACATAATTGTATTGCTGATTCCATAATGACGACCTAGTTTAAAGCTTTTGCTTCGTGTGCTAAGGAAATAGAATGGTTGATGAACCTGTTAATGGAAATTCCTATGTGGGCAAAACTAGTGCCTCCGGTTGCTATATATTGGGATAGTGAGGCTACACTATCAAAAACATATATCAATATTTAAAGTAGAAAATCGAGGCATATTGGATTGAGACATAGTACCATTAGACAGTTAATATATGAGGGTGTCATAATTGTCCCTTTGAAAAAAGGTCTTGCAAGGGATCTACTTTTGAAAAAGTCAAAGAATATGGGACTTAAGCCAACTTATTGATCATCAATAGTAGAAACTCGACTCAAATTTGGATGATTTCAAAATATTGGGTTCATTGAGAAAATTATACTATATGAATGAGTAAAATACTTAAATTTGTCCCAAAGGAAGTGTTTATTCATGTAATTGAATGGTCAGGAAAAGCTGCATAGCTTTGAATGGAATTATAAAGGGAAATCCTTTGGAATACTTAGTTACGTGGGTATTCTTCATAGTATCCACCTATGTGAATATAGGATATGATGTTGTCTCTAGTGTGTTTTGGCTTAACTGTATAAATATTCATGAAAATCCAGGGTAGTAATACACAAGGCCGATCCATATGTCACTAATGTGAATACCAAGGATAATGAGTCTATGTGTGAGATCATGCTGGTTAATCATATCAGGTCGTTGGTTCAAAGTTTTTCTACCAGTCACCTTGGTTAGCATTTGATAGGTATTCACTATGTAAATATTCAAATCCATTGGATATCTTTATTTATGCATAAGAGTTGCAGCATGGTAATTGGAAAATTATTTAAAATTTATTTTTATGAAAAAGGTGGAGGATTGTTGGTGATTTCCATAATAGTGGAAGATCCTATGTTGGAAATGATAGATGGTACCTGGAAGAACCAAAAAGGACCTAAAAGAACTAATAAACCAAAGTGGGAGGAACCAAGAACTCGGTGCACCATGATGTGAAGTTCCTTCGGGTCTATAACGAACAGAGACGTCTGTTCATGGCATCCCTTCATGGTTTTGACGGTTTTGATGATTCCAAAAAATGTGCATCATCAAATGGATATGTCCTAGCATAGGAAATGATTAAGTCATTGTCAATACTGCTTCAATCATCATTCCAACAACATACGAACACTATACAAATTCTGAGTGTGAGAAATAATTATGCACACTGGTTCCTTAACCTTTTCAACAGAAATTATTTTCACCAAAATTCTTGTGGTTTGGATATTGTACTTCAGATACAATATACAAACATTTGATTATCAAGTTGAAATACATCCAAGGTATTCAGGATTGTTTTCAAGCGCGCACTTTGGAAACAATATTCTTAGGAATTTATTGTATCCTGAAGAAACATTTTCTTAGTCCGATTGCATCACTGTGGTGGGAGAAAATATTTTTTTAAGTAAAGCGAGTGTATGTTCCCTAGATTCGCACCTATCATTTTATAGCAGGAGATTCATGCAGTTCCTTGACGACATCACTATACAAAGAAGGTTAATTGACAGTAGCAGATTTGACGGAATATTTCTTGGATGAAAGTTAAATTGAAGAAACCATCCCACCAACAGGGATTAGGACAACCGTGTAAGTGTTAAATAGAATAGAATCTCCAGTCATGAGATTGGAAGCCCTGGAATCTGTAGTGACCCAGCTTGGATCACCTAATAACTAGCAATCTTAAGTATGCAATTAGCTTAATATAAAACACTCATTAAATGACAGAGTTTATTGTGGAAACTTAAAAACCTATTAACTTAAATCGACGGAATTCAACCGACACTAAAAATCCAATGTATTCATACATCCATATTTATAAAAATAACTATAGGCAAACAATCTTCCCAACAGCCCCTAGAACTGCAACTAACTCTGACTCAATCCTCCCAATCCGTCCAACTTGAGACTTGCCCCGTAGAATGAGGTGTCCAAGGTAACACCAAGGACGTGAGCGACAATCGCCAAGTACAAAAGTATGAGTATACAAAACTAATATGATGCATGCAGCATGAAATGACCGAGTGACTGGTTAACTACCAAGTCCTACTCAGACTAGGCACCAATGAGTATGTAGCCCCATCTGGGAATCCAATCGTGGGGTGGCTCACAAACTCTTCTAGATCACCGTAGTATCAGTCTCCGCGCATTGTGATAAATCCCGGTGTTAGACAACATAACAGGTGTAGGTCTCAACATCATCATCTACTGGTATCAATCCACTTTGCTCAGGATTAGTCTAGAAAGATTAATCAAGTTTAGGAAACTATTTTCGGTTCCTGATTACTACTGGAATCTTACACCACTTATCAACATAATCTGATCTTAGTGTTTCATCATCTTAACATCACGGTCTACAAGAAGTCATCTAATCCAAGAATGCTAGAATCAAGGAAATCTTATACCGAGTTTCTATCTTACTTATCTTTGACGGTGTCAGACGATAACTTCAAGTAATCACTGACAATATCCCAACATCAACTAGATCTATTCCACAGAATCCATCTAGTCTAATCCCAATATCTATTGTGTACCATATCTGTTCAGAACTTTCATTTGTCGAGGAATATCTTTTCCCAGACTATTCTAACAACAGAAAATCTCAATCTATATCTCTGATGGTGTCAGACGATAACAGTACTAAATTCCTTTGGTATTAAATCTGATACCAAACTAAATATCTTTAAGAGAATCCAGCTAACACCGAATTATTCTATATCTATACCATTATGTGACTGTTGTAACACCGCAAGACCGAGGTAGCCTTCTCTGTACACCCTCTGAAGCACGAAAGGCTTCTAGAGAACCACTTTGCATAAGTCGTGCATCCTCTACGCATAGTCATAAATCCTTATAGCCCACAACGCTTGGTAAAAAAAAACAAATGTGCCCCTGATGTACTATTCATCCTTGGAACTAACCAACAAGGTATCAATCTAATTCAACTAATCTAGGAAAACTGCCCAGAACTAATCATCCAACAACATGTATAACTCTAAAATGATTATATAATATTCTCAGAGTAACTATAGTCGAATACCAATCAACCAAATACTGAAATTATGCTTAGGAAATCCCAAAACTCAAAATACTCGAACCACACATAAAAGTTCTGTACAAGTCTTGTTGTAACTCAAAGTAACAGAAACAAAATAAACTAAACCCAAACAAAGTTTACCCAAATCAAATTACACCGAAAGATGTGCAATGAAATTATTTTTTAATCCACAAATGTCTGGAATAATTAATACAGATGATTCAAATTCTTACAACAGAAATACTTGTTACAACAAACTTGATACAGTACTTACAATCTGACTAAATGCGGAAATCTTACATTCCATCTAAGAGACCCTATACAACTCAACTTTCGTAATCATCTTGGTATCTTTAGATTTTGAACGTGAGGTTGTTGGCTGCCTCTACTATGCTTTATTGCAAACTTCTGGAAGAACCTCTTCCTCCCAAGATCTATAAGATCTTACCAATCTACCGGATCCTTTCAATGTTATGGGTCCATTATCTGGTAGATAAGGCAGGATTTTCATGAAAATATCTCTAACTGCTTGTGGAGAATCTTCAAGGGTGCCTTCCCAGGTCAAATCAAGATGGACAACAGCGTCCCATACATCTCGCCCAATCCTCTGCTACTCTTGGAGTCTCATACTCGATCATCATCTTCGGTCCAAACTACCGGAACCTATATAATTCGAACCTCTGACGATCATCCTGGTGACGATGGCAGTGACTACGGGGATATCTCAGGTTATTCTCATTCCATTGCCCGTTTCTGCTACAACTGTTATCATCGTATAAATTGGCCATCTACAAGAAACCACAATTGTTAATCCTTACAATATCATCAATCTTTACTATGTCCAAAAGATACTAATGTATGCTCTGATATCATAAATATAGTGATCCGACCCGGATCACCTACTAAATAGAGTCTTAAACATGCAATAACAATAGTCAGATAATTTAATCAGAGTTACTACAAAAAATTAGTCGACATACTAAACCAGCAGAAAAAACTGGTAACATACAATCCAAAACGAAAAGCAATAAATACCAAGATTAATCTAGAAACCACCGAAGACCCCTGCTACTAGGTCCTGATCACCGAATAACCACTGGTGTCTCGTAGCATCAGTCTCCGTCAAACATGGCGTCTCCTTGTATCAGACATAACAAGGAATACAGGGCTGAGTGACCTTAATACTAGGCTATCTCGGAGGAGATTTGGTTCAACTTGAATATGAATGTGCAACATAATATATCAAAGCAGTAAAACATGTATCATGACACATAAAATGCAACATATAAGCATGAATATTCGCTGAATATTTCAGTCAGTACTTACGTACCTCAATATTGTCCTAGATGTACAAGCATCTACCATCCAAGCCTACAATTCATGCTAATATCATTTCACTAATACTGGTCTATAAGCCTTAAATAAGCTAATAGATACTTTCTAATACTAATAGAAATCTCGGATTATACCCGTGTCCGTCGTCAGTCCATTGATATCGAAGGTCCTGACCCAAGACAACTTCGCTACAAGCCCCGTAGCACCTCGCTATCACCCGACCCTCGAATATAAGGCTAAAACCTTAAGAATATACACTGAAGTATACTGACCTCCAAACATACACTAATTGTGAGGATCTTGTCACCTATTTACAGACAAGGGTTCGAAAGCTTCGATCCTTAGTTCGGAAGCTTCGAACTCGCATGTTTTCCACGTGCCAAACTGCCCATTTCGGAAGCTCCGATCTCCATCTTCGGACGTTTTGATCTCATTCATGGGATTACGTGTCAAAACGCTGGCGACACATTACTAGTGTGCATGGTCTAACTCTTCGTAAGTTCCGATCTTTCTTCCAAACTCCTTCGCTTGGTCCGATTACTTCGGACCTTCCGATCTCCCTATGGTTCATGTTCAGACCTTTCGAACTACTTGAGTCAACTTTGACTCTTGAACCATTTTCGAACGTCCTAGAGTCGATTTCTTGGTTTGATTAATTGTATTAAAATTCTTTTATCAAGTTTAACCATTTAAGCTCGTAAAATGGGATTCTGGTTACTACAACAGCATCATCACATCTCACGAATCAAACATTCATACATTCTTGACACGTTTACATATGTATTAAAATGTGAACATAAAACATAAATTTAAGTAAATTGAGTTTTATATAAAATATAATTATATTGAAATAATATTTTCTATCAAGGGTCATATTTGAGTATTTATGTTATTCTATATTATATATTTTTTTTATTTCTTTAAATAAAGTTATCATATTAAGGGGTACTTGGATAAAAACTGATGATTTTCAGTTTTTTTAAAAAGAATCTAATCCGATTTAATTGATATTTTTAAAATTGAGTAGAATTAATACGTGAGACAAATCAACCACATTCATATTTACAATAGTGAGTAATACTTTTGGCATAAAATTAATATTTTTTTCATGGATAACCCAAATAAAATATTTGTTTCACAAAATTAACCTATAAGACCATTTCACAATAATTTTTATCTTTAAAATTGAATTTTTGAATCGAATTAATTCAATTTCGTATATTAATTAGGTTCAATTAAATAATACTTTTTCGCTGATAACATCTTAAATCATATTCATAATAATTGATATGTAATACAGATCAACCTAATTTATATTTGGAATACAAATAATATTTTCGACATAAAAATTAATATTTTTCGTACACGCGATTGAACAAAAGATACATGATTCAAAATTAATTGGTGAGATCGTGTGACGGCAATTCTTTTGTGTGATTATATACAAAGCAATGATTCAAAATTAATTGGTGAGATCGTGTGACGGCAATTCTTTTGTGTGATTATATACGAAGCAACTAGGAACCAACCAACCTAGTAATGTCGCACTTCCAAAACGCGACTTAATCTAAAAAATTGAGTAGTCTGCCCAATAAGAAAAAGACGTCTTCGCAATCATCGGCATTCGTCAAACCCCAAACGATTGAGGGAAGAAATTCCGATGGCAAAAATTGCGTGCCACGTGTCCATGGAGGCGGCGAAGACGGTCTTGGAGGTGGCGGACCTGGCCTGGACCGCCTTGGAGTGCCGCCACCGCCACACCCCCAACGACACGGAACCCCCGTCCGGGGTCTTGGAGGAAGATGTGGAATCCTTGAGGTCTGAAAATCATCGCCTCCGCCTATTGCTCGAGAACAATCTGATGCTTCTGCAGGAGATGTCGGCTTCCCCTGCCTTGTCACAGAATTGCCCTCACGATGTATGTGTCATCTAAGTTTGGGAGATTCCAGTTAATTATTAATTTCAATTTTCAAGTAGTTGAATTTAGGTTCCATCTTTCTCCCCTTTTTTAATATGGTTTCATTTTGCATTTTATTGTCTGAATTGAAGTTTTGGATAGATCGTACTTGATACTTGTTTTCGTTGATGAAAATGCAGCTCCACGAGAAGTTATTATCTGCTGTAAGTGATAGAAGATTTCTGAATCAACTTGAATCCCTCCATGAAAATTTAGATGGTGGTGCCACCTGCAAGTTTCCATTTGATGATCCATCAGGTTTTCTTTTCATTGCTCTTGCTTAGGCGTTTTGGTTTTACGCATGTACGGTTTCTAGTAAACGAATTTGAATTGTTTGTTATTTGTCTTCGATTAAATAGCAAAGTCTTCTTGAAGATTGTGTAAGGTCCGAATCTTGAAATTTACAATTGTGTTTTTGAATTCAGGGCTTTATGAATGTTGCCTTTCTACCTTGCAAATTTGCTACCATGATTCATATTTAATGTGTGTATCATCGTTATAATTAAATGGTGTTGGATATAGATATTGCTCAAAACAAGTTGGGATTATCTAATGATAGTGGTTTGTGCTTTTCCTTCGTGAAATGTGATCATCAGGTGCAGATTTGGAGAAAGTAGAAGTTTTGGTCAATGTTGATAGTGAGGAGCCAAGTTGGTGGGTATGGGTTTCAGAAGAAATGGTCCCTAGTAAGATTGAGGAAAACAGTGGTATCGACAATGAAGCTTATGTGATTGTAAGCGAAGAGCAAGTGGTGGATGGAGTGGCCTATTTTATGGCTAGATGTATTTTGGCCAACCCAAGAACTCAGGTATGTGACATTATCCAGGTTTTGTGCTACTCCAATCTGGCTATCGACAGTTTTTCTCAGTTGAACTAATAGTTTATAACATCTTTCTCATGCAGAATCTAAGTCCTCGAGAGCTTCAGAAAGGTACACTTTATGTTCAAGTTTGTGGTCTGGAAACTTTTGAGAGTTCTTTGATTTTTCTCGTACACAATCTAGGATCCAAATATTATGGATGCCTTATAGTCTATACCCCAAACAAGTTGGTCTTTATCTAATGCCAGAGACTTTTATTGATTGTGTGCGGCATGTTCCATATCTCATGGACACCCTTTAACTTGCAGCCTTGATGAAAGCAATAGGAGGCATGAGCACAGTTGATAAGATGCTTAACATTTGGCATGCGGGAATGATGTTTTATACCTTAGCCACGTGGGGACTAGCTCTGGCAAGGTAATGTCTGAATGGCAACTACTGAGACCAAAACATCTATACATATAGATGCTTCTTAATGCATTTGCTCCATAAGTTTCTGTTTTGACATGATTGAAATATGATCTGAAAGTTGGAGTTTTTTTTTTAATAAAAAAAAAATCCCTGTTAACACCTGATCGTCTCTGTTGGTGCGATATGTGTTACAGCCTGACTGGCTTTTTGATGTGCTTGTGCTTCACTTTGCAGTTTGTACCATGGCCGCGCCATTTTGAGGCTTGCTGCTACAGGGGTTCATCATTCAAGCAAACTGGTCATGAAAGCTCTCTAAAAGTGTCAGATGTCCACAAACTGAACCATGGTTTGCGTATATTCTTGTGCTTCCCGCACCTGATACTTGTACATAATGGCTATGATTCCTTCAAAAATCATATCAATATGTATATATTCGTTGATTGCTTTGGATGATTAAATCTGTACCATAACATTTCTTGTAAAGTTGTGATTGGAATGAAAAATTGTACTCCTACACTTCAGTCATCTTAGGCCTTTGTTGTTTCGTTTATTGTTGTTTCGTTTAAATGCTGAAGACAGAAGGCTATTTGATAGATTACATGTGTGTGTGTGTTTGATTTTTTTTAAAAAATTTAATAATTCGAAAAACGTGTGTGGAAATTTTATTGTGAACAATATGAATTACTGAATACAAACAGCGACTTATCAGGATGCTGAAAGAATGAAAAGTTGACACAAAATGGAAATTTTATATTAAATTCCGTCTCTTAAATGAACTTTAAAATACGCCGAGGTGCATTTCTTGTCTCGGACTTGATGTTTGCCGGTGATAGTGTATTTTTTGCCCATATACTCAAGCTGAATGTATAGGTTTGAAGTATGTGTTTTCTGAGTACGAAAAAGTTTCTGGACAAGCTATAAACTTCACCAAATCTCAAGTTTTCTATAGTCAGAATGTATCACAGGAGCAACAATCGGCTTTGACTAACATTGTAGGTATCGAGGAACCTTTGAGCACACGTAGTATTTGGGACTCGGGTCGGTGATAGGTAGAAGGAAACGAGCAATAATTATTGGAAGGACAATCTTTGGAGAAATGTACAAAGGTGGAAGGAGAAAAACTTTCTAGAGCAGGGAAAGAAATATTGGTGAAAGTTGTAGGCCATACTATTCCAGTATACTGAATGCAAACTTTCTAGTCGTCTTTTTACAAAGGATGTTAAATTCTTTCTGGTGGGGATCTAAGGAAGGTAATAAACTTCTTAAAGTTTTGGGCTCAAAAGGGTGAATGGGTCTTGGATTTAGAAACATGCAAGCTTTTAATTTAGCATTGCTAGACAAGCAAGGATGAAGACTTCTCACATCTCCAAATGTGTTGATTAGCAAAATCTAATATTATACAAGAGGGAATTTTTTGAGTACTATATTGGGTCATAATCTAAGTTCCACTTGGCGTAGCATTTGAAGTTCCAAAGTGGTGCTAAGTAAAAGATGTAGGTAGAAAACTAGGACGAGTCATAATATTGATGTGTGGGGTGCTCTTTGTTTATTGAGGATGAAAATAACTTCTTTGTTTCTACTCCAACTCAGAGTTGAATGGGCTAAGGGTGAACGAGTTTATTATACATGGATGTCGAGTTTGAGACTCCGAAATATCATGAGTACTTTAACAGTAGAGATGTGATAGACATTTTCATTTCAAATATTCCACTCTCAACCATTTGACAATATCGTATTATCTGGCACCACACAAAGATGGGAAATACTAGATTAGGAGTGGATACAAACATATTTGTCTCGTGTCGCTATGTAGAACAATGCTGATGATGTTGAAGGCTTTATTGATTAGTTTTTCAAGGTTCTATGATCTGAAGATAACGCGGATTTTGGAAAATTTGCAGCTGTGCTATGGAGTATTTGGAGAAAAAGGAACAAAACCTCTAGAATGAAGTTAACTCAAATGATCCCCAAGTATAGTTTTCCATGGATTGGATTTCTTTATATATGGTTGACCATAACGTAAAAGGGAAATTGGGTTAAAGAGTGTAATGCACACGGGAAGCAACCTACCAACTAGAGAAGGCCTCAACCATCTTGTTTGAGGTGTAATATTGATGTAAGCTTTTTACGTGAAACTCTCTCATGGATCCGTGGATTGCAACTTAACTTAGTGAATTTTGAGATGGTTACCCAGATAGTTGTGGTGGCTCTCAATTCTTCGAAGAATGATGAATCTGAATTTGGTTCAGTAATAGAGACGGAAATGAGTTGGGTTTAGGTAGGATTTCATACTTCCGTCTTCGTCTCCATTTATTATATCAATTTCATATTATGTTAGAAATTGACTTGGACTTAACTCACATCAAAAGCTAGCTCAAGAGGGGAGGTGGTTTACTTTTGTCTATATAAAGGGCTCCCAGGTTATTTAGTCAACCGATGTGAGACAAAAACTAAGACATCAACACACTCCTCTCACGTCCAAGAAAACGACTGGGGCGTGGAAATATTAAGGGGTGTCCAACTATGGGATGGGTGAGACCAATAATGGGTCGCCCAACGCATAACGGTGGAACCCGAACTCTAATACCATGTTAAAAGAAGATCTTTTCTTATTGAAGAAGAATCGAGAAAACATATGAATTGATATTATTGAAGAATACAAACGTATTACAGAGTAAAAGAGAACAATGAGCTATTTATATCCATGCCCAATGATGACTAAGCACGCCAGCTAATAGCCAGCTCACTACCTGATTAACTTGACTAACTAACTGACTAAGCTAAGTAAGCAAACTAACTTTCGTAGAATCTAATAATACTCATATTTGTCTGATATTTAACTTTCATCCATATTTTCATACTCATAGGAGGATGAATACCCATATATACTTTACACAAATATCATATTATTGCATACAATTGTATTTTTTCAAATTTGTTATTTTGATAAAACTAAGCTTATTTTTAAATTTTTATAAGAACAATAAAAAAAAAAAAGATGAAATATATAAAAAAAATAACAAATTTAACATAATATAAGAAATAAAAAAATATTATATATAATTTATCCCAACATCATTACTCTACAAAATAACATTAGTTTTATACTCATAATTTTCTATGTTTCATTCTACTACTATCATTCAAAAAAAATAAATTACTATGTTTCATTCAACTACTATCAACAAAAATAAATTCGATATGTTTCAATTGTTGTTCACTATCTATGTCAGATTTTAGTATTGTTCAGTTTCCAATGCACCCAATTCCTTAGTTTAAGCTCCCTCTTGGAGACAAGAATATCATATTACCCTTAAATATATCCTAAAAACCAATAATACCCTTATGTATTATATTACTGAGATAAAAAAAAAAAAAAAAAAAAAAGCATTATTTTCTTCTATTTTAAACGGCAACAACATGAAAGAATGAAACTTTTTAAATTTTTTTTAAATGGTGCAATAGTTTTCTACAAATTGTTGGATTCGGTAATTAATTGTAAATTTTTTTTATCTTTTTCTTTTTGGTTTAGTGCATAAATTATTTGCATTTCAAACCCAAATATAGATTATGTTGACAGATTAGAGAGTTTAAATTTTATTATTAGATTTAGAGGTGATCAAATATTTTTAAAAAAATGTCATGATCGAATTACACCATATCAACATTTGTAATTTATTTAAATAACTGCGATTAAAAAAATAAATCATACTACATGATATGGTTTGGTGATATTTTTTATAAAATCGCTTCGGCAACGTCATTTATTCAATTGATATATACAAATATATATATATATATATATATATATATATAAAATATGTATTCTATGTAATATTTCACGAGAATTTTATTAACAATATAAAAAAGAGTTTTGTAATTTATTTTTTACTGTTGCATAAAATTTCAAATAAGATATAAATTAGTAATTAATTTTTTTTATTTTTTGAATTACAAACTAGCTGAGGTGGTCAAATCTTGACCCAATTTATTCTTCATGAGATGAAGTTAGCTTTTGTATTATATATACTAGTACCCTAAGCACATGCATTGCGCACATAATATAATTTTATAAAGAAAATAATTAAAAATTAAGATAGTGGGATAGTGGGGATAAGATGTGGGAGTTTTTTAATCCTAAATTACATTTTTACCTTTTAATCATTGAATATATTTGAAAGAATTATAAGGATAAATTTGAAAATCTATTAAAATGACCAAAGTTAGTTACTCTAATGGATTTATCAATTATAATATAGTAAAGATTAGTATAATATACATATATTATATATGACATAAATGTAATGTATTTATATTTTTAAAACGTTTACATATAAATTATGTTTAAAATTAAAGACTAAAAATCCGGAAAATATTATTTTTTTTGTAAAACTCCTAGTTGTGATATCAAAATAAAATTGATAAAAATAATTTTTTGTAATATTCTTTTATGTTGATTGTTAAATAAAGATGTAATAATTTAAAATTCAAAATTAAGCGATGCGTGTGATCCGTGAAAGAAATAAAAACGATAGAAAGATATTTGTTACTAAAAGATGATAAAGTAAAGTTGTATTTGTGGAACTGAAATTTGAGCAACAATCGGTGACAATTTATAACTAATTTATTATCGTCCATCCATATATAAGTTGTGTTCATAAAAACTAAGTATCGTATACATAAGTAAAGTTGTGTTCTTCAATTTGCAACTGATACTAAACACCAGTTGGGTGCAAATTTTAAATAATAATCACTTTTCTCCAGTGATTAAGCATTATATTTCAGAACTTGTGTACCGTTAACATAATTTTTTTTAAACGACCGTTAACATAATTAAGTGGTGTATTTATGGAACTAAAATTCGAATATCAATTAGTAGAATTTTTCAAAACTTGACAAAAGTCTAGATTGAATACATCTAGACTTTTAAATTCTACAAAAGTCCTTCAAAGTCAATGAATGTCATGGGTTGAATACACTTACCCAAGTAAGTGATATAATTTGACTACTGAGTTTAAACACGAGTATACAATTTTTTTTTGTATGATAGGGCAATCCGCGGTCGCTATATGTCGGTACACACTAGGTAAACCCTTGAGCTAACAAAATAGTTTGCAAATCACATTAGTCGGTTAAACAACACTAGGTAAGCTTTGTGTGACATGCTCGCACGTGAAGGTGCTGGTAGAGATAATCGAATTTTTGACCATTTTGCAAGAACTTACCTACTCCATCAATTCAGAAAGTTCCTAGCTCGAGACCTAATGAGTACAATTTTAACATAATTAATCATTATTTATCATAAATTAATCATTCTAAAATATAAATTGGATACTATAAACCAGGTAAGATGTGATACCTAGACATTGAATTCAAACAAAATTATCATATCAATATATATTAGGACAGTTGGAGGTGTTGATGATCATCAAATGTTAGATTAAGATTGAATAATTGAACTAGAATACTCCACATAAGTCATTATCATGTCGGTCAAATAAAAAATAACATTAAACCTTTTTATAATGTCTCCTGAGCTATATTTATGAATAAGATCAAATATTATATATGAAGATCAATCAAAGTATATAACAACAATAGTCTACGACGTTCTCAAATCAGTTAAGTAAACAATCATACTGTAAAACCTCAATTGAAATATCTATTTAGATAATAACTGATGAAAAATATCATGTGTGTTGATGATCAAATGTCAGATGGAGATCAACCAAAGAGTTATCATTTCAGACAACTACACTATTATATCAAACAAATTCGAAGTGTATTATGAACGTGTTGAATGCACTAAATGTTTAATATTTATGAGAATACAAACACTGCGTGACATATATCAATCATGATTTCGTTGAAAATAATTACTAAAAGTTGTATATAGGGTATTAAAGACCCTTACTTTAGTATTTTGTAATGAAAGTCTATTGAGAATGTTGAAGAGAATGCACACATTATATGATATATATCAGACATGATTGTGTTTAAATTATAGTTGTAAATCGGGTATTATTGAGCCTTACTTGAGTACTATGTAAAAAAATTATATTGTGTACATCATAAATGTTCATGAGACATCAAATGAAACTTGACTATAATATCAATCAAGTTTTTAGCACGTAAAATAATCTCAACTTTAGAATATAAGATATACGAGCAATACAACAGTTAGATACACAAAGATATAAGCTGTTTGAGCACTCATAGAAGATTCATCAAGATTGCTCAACGTGCCCACACATACTTCATATATATGATCTCTGAGGATCATCAAGGGTCTGTAATCAACTCTCAACTTCCTACTTGTTTATAAGGAGTTGATTTACTGTTTGAGTCTATGAATTCATTCATCACTGTATTTTGATTGTTAGGACGGGGTTTCTTAACTTTGTTATGTTCTAGGAGTTTCGATCTAGGCAAAGGGTAAGTCCTACGATTGGAGTAGGTTGTATACAAGACGTTGTATAAACCAAAGTCTTCTAGTGAATATTTCCCTCGTGGAAGAAGGGGTGACGTAGGAGTTTTATCTTCGAACATCCATAAACATATCTGTGTAATATACATTTCTGTTAAGCTACTTTTTTCATCGTTCAAATCTGTTATTTGGTCTATTTTCGCACATATATTTGTTGGCCAATTAATATCGACATACGAGAAAGAATAGAGTTAGTCGCTTAACATCAACTACTCATAAAGAAGAAGTTTGTCATGTGAACTGCTCACGGAAGTTGCAGTCTAAATCGATCCTATCAAGTGATATCAGAGAGGGTTTCTTTCTCGTCTTTGAACAAACTCATATCGATGCTTTTGGAGAAATTGCTAAGAGCTTCTGGAATACTACAGTGGATAATAGTTCAATCAATACCATGGAAACACGTTCAACTGCTAAGAATATTTGGCAGTAACTTATTAAGCATGTCAAAAATGAAAAGACTGAAAAGACCAAGATTTCTTCTGCAAAAGATTTTGAAGAACTGTGTTGTACATCGAGTTCAAATGAAGACATATATAGATGTTTTATGGCTCACGAAGATCAGTCTTCTTCAAGTAAAGAGGTGATCAATCATTCATCTACAAGTGAACATGTACTAAGTTTTAACTCTACTGGTTTTACATGAGAAGAATTAGCTAATGCACTGCATGATATGGATAATGAATATCAAATATTATTTTTAGCATTTGAAGAAATTATGGCAAATAAAATTGAACTGCCAAACAAAGCTGAGTTAGAGGCAGAAATTGTAATGCTTAGAACTGAAAATAATGATTTACAGGTCGAGAAACAACAGTTAAGATCAGAGAATTTGAAATTATTCGACCTGATTCAAACCTGAAATAAATCTTCAGTTAATTTAAACACAATACATGAACTGCAAAGAACAGGAAATGATAGGACTGGTCTAGGTTTTAAAGATGATACGAGCAGTTCAGAAGTTGATACTAGACCTAAACTGAACATGTGTAAGGGAAATTATATTCATTTTGTCAAACCTGGAATTCTATTACCAAAAGATCAAACAATGGAGAAATGTAACAATATTCGTAAGTATGGAGTTGGTTATGATCCACAAAAATCATGTGAGAAGCAAGACTGAAAATCTAGTCAAGATAAATTGACTGAAAATTGTAGCTTTAAGTCACGAGAAAAACCAGTTCACATAAGTTATAGACAGTTTCATAATGCAAATTCAGTCATTAGATCACATCATGAACATCACTCTAGATTAAACGCTTATTATTCATCTCACAAACACACACAACGAAAAGCACGAACTTTATGGGATAAAGAAAATAATCGACATGTTAGGTTGATTCAAATATGGATTCCCAAAGGACTAATCCATCAAGGACCCACGTAAATTTGGGTACCATAGATCAGTATGTGACAATGTTTGCAGGAACACATGAAGAACTATCAGATTTAGAGGGAATTGTGGATAGGTGGAACTTCTAATTTCTAATAAGAAGACTGCTGGATCAATGCTTTTTGAAGCATATTTTAAAACGCTAAAAAAGACTAAGCTTTCTTATTCTTATATCTATTTGTTTGTTTGTTTGAAGTTTGATATTGAGCTATGAAATAAATAAAGTAGAAAAATACGAAAGCAATATAGATAAAATTTATTTTATTCATAGATAATAATATTTAAAAGGTACAAAAATAGATCTCCCATTCAACAGCCATTTTCCATTATGACATCGAGGTGACTAGTTCATCCAATGATGACCGTTGAAATTTTGGAGAATTTATGATTTTCTCCAGTACTTGAAGCTCTTTCAGAAGCTTCAAATGAAAGACACCTTCTTTAGAGAAGATGTCTTCGAGACTGGAAGAATCCAGCCATTGCATAAACTTTGCTTCAGTCCTAGACAATTGCTCTGCTATGGGTGGAGGATATGGAGTAACCCTATGAGTCTTTAGCATATTTACTTTGGCTTCAAGAGGCACTAGTTTCTGATCTACAATGTCTTCATACTCTTTGATTATTACATCTATGATTACTCTGCTTAAATAATTTGTTGATATGTTCATATATGTGATATTATGAATAAATTTATAGTTTTTATTGAACAATATGAAGAGTTATATTTATTAACTATTTTCAATAGATTTTCATAAGATCGAAGCGATATATTGAAAAGCGAGAACGACATTTATTAAAAGAGAAAATCCAACAGAATAGTATAATTCGTCAATTCGAATACAATAAACAAGAAAAGGAAATATAATTTTATTTAGAGATCATTCTTTATGATATATATTTCCAATTCTACAGCGAGTTTCCAAAAATATATCCTGATGGCCAGTTCACCAGTTGATGAATCTAGAAAAACTGCATAAAGGGAAAATTTTTCTAGAGTTTGAAGTTCCTTCATATGCGTTAGGAGAAAAACATTCTTTGGAGTAAAGATGTCTTCAAATCTATTAACATCAAGCCGAAGCTTGAATTTTGCTTCTATTCTTGTCAGCCTTCCTGCTATAACCGAAGAATAAGACGTGACCTTGTGAACCTGTAGCATTTTTAATTTTGCCTTAAGAGACAAAATTTTCTGAGAAATAATTTCTTCACATTCCTTAATAATATCGTCCATGATAAAATTTCTATGTTATGAACTTGCTAATGATAATTTAAGTTGTGCAAACTATTTCTATTTGTAGACTAATTTAGAGTATGTGAAGAGATCTATTGATATTTTTCAATGTAATTGCAGGTATCGAGGAGACATAATAAAAATGATAAATAAAAGAAGATTCTCAAGAAAAGGAGTTGAAGCTATTACATGTCACATTAAGGGGCAACTTCTTCTGATATTCATAGAATGTATTTTCAACATAATGAACTGCTTAGTTTAGTCAAAAACCAAAAAGTAGAAAATTTTTGGGATAAGTTTTGGTATTTGGAAAAACATATTTCGAAGCAGCTAAAGATGATGAAATAAACAGTCTAAAGAATCCAGTCCAACTGCAAGCAGTCCAGTCAAAATTCAACGAGTCCAGTTGATATGCGAACAGTCATGAACTAAACAGTCCAGTCAAACACTATGTTCATACAGTTCAATACCAGTTGAAGAAGCCTATTCACATATCCATTTCAAGTATCAAGACTGCTGAGGAAACAAATTACTCAAGACATATTTTAAATATAAAGGCCATTGCAATATCCAGATACTTTCATTGAAATACGAGCAACATCATTAAAGTCTCCATAAAGACTTATTGAAGATCTAGATGCAAAGGAGACAAGCATTTATAAAATAATATGAACGTTGCAAAGATGCATATATAAATGTATGAAAAAGGACAGAAAGAAGAACGATAATACATACACAGAGATAGAGAAGATATATGAGCAATACAATAGCTAGATACACAAAGATATAAGCTGTTTGAGCACTCATAAAAGATTCATCAAGATTGCTCAACGTGCCCACACATACTTCATACATCTAATCTCTGAGGATCATCAAGGGTCTGAAATCAACTCTCAACTTCCTACTTGATTATAAGGAGTTGATTTATTATTTGAGTCTACATATTTATTCATCACTATATTTTGATTGTTAGGACGGAGTGTCTTAACTTTGTTATATTATAGGAGTTTTGATCTAGGCAAAGAGTAAGTCATACGATTGGAGTAGGTTGTATACAAGACGTTGTATAAACCAAAGTCTTCTACTGAATATTTCTCTCGTGGAAGAAGGGGTGACGTAAGAGTTTTATCTCCGAAACATATCTATGTTATTTACATTTCCGTCAAGCTACTTTCATCATCGTTCAAATCTGTTATTTGACCTATTTTCGTACATATATTTGTTGGTCAATTAACATCGACATACGAGAAAGAATAGAGTTAGTCGCTTAACATCAACTGCTCATAAAGAAGAAGTTTGTCAATTGAACTTCTCACGGAAGTTGCAGTCCAAATCGATCCTATCAATTCTTATTTCAAAAATTCATTAATCTAAATATGCATATATCGGGATTCTTAAATCCCAAAATTCGGGGTTTCATAGCAGCTACTCCCAAAAGCTATTACGAGACCAGATTTATACATGTGTTCTTCATCATCCCGCTGATGTCGAAGGCCTAAAAAATTAGGTACAACTCTGCTACAAGCCCAGTAGCACCTCGTTATCGTATGTCAAATGATTATATGACCCAAAACACTCAATATACTCTAAGTGGTTTGAAAACCCTCTGAATTTGCACATATAAAAGATAGTTTCGCCCATATTTATAGGCTTGGGTTTGAAAGGTTTGATCTGGATTCGGACGGTCTGACCCGGACATGTTTGCCACTTCTTTTTCACACTTTGACATATTTCTGGACATGTAAGTTCAGAAGATCCGAACTGCACATTTCTTTTCACGCGTAAAACTCATTTTGACACCTCAATGGTCTGTTGAGTTCGGACGGTCCGAATTGGTTCGGAAGGTCCGAACTCCTTCTGCCCCTTCCGATTTGTTCGGGCCGGAGACCCCTGTAGGACAATTTTCGGACGTTCCGAAGCTGATTTTTCACTTATTTTTACAAAATAATGACTATTTAATCATGTTTTACAACTATTAAAATTTATTGTAATTTTAAACATGTAAAACGGAACTTGGATTAATTACTACATTTTTAATCTCCTTCTAAAATATGTAGTGATGAACATATAATTGCGCCAGTACCATTTATGTATAAAATAAATATTTCAATAACATTGAATATATTGACATAGGTAATCAATAAAACTCATGTGGACCACTTTTTTGTTTCTAAAAATTATGTTATTTTTTACTAAAAATTTGCGAGACTCATAAAAATACATGCAACTGTGTATTTTTTATTACTCGGGAACTGGAAATGAAAATCTTAATTGGCCATTTGAATTGCAGGCCAGGACACCAAATTAATTTTGAAAAAAAAAACCAACAAATTTTAATGATGTTTTAATCTAATAAATTACGTGATAAAGTTACTTTCGATTTTGCATTATAGTTTTTCTAATAGGCCACAAAGTCTTTAATTTGAATACTTTGGTTTGATTCTTGTGCATATGATCACTTTCTATAAGACGAGTAAAAAATGTTAATATCGTGGACTTGAGTCTGATTCCACCTTAAAAGTTAAATCAAAGGTATATAATTGTCCAACTCCATATATACAATTTTTAATAGCTTAATCCAGTCAATGTATGAATCTAGTTAGTTAACACACATGCATGTATATAAATTTCAAGAATGTAATGCATCGAAACATCTAACACACATCCCTCATGCTATATGAACGAACAACGAGAGCGTGAAGTTTATGAAGACTTTAGGAGGTAGCTCATAAAGGCAATCTAATACATAATAGTAGGTCTGGATTATGATACTATATTAAAATCATGGACATAGGTTTAACTTCATCTCCAAAGCTAGCTCATTGGTGAAAGATTGTTCAAGTCCATATATACAACTCCGAAGAACTTGATGCAGTCGATGTGAGACATCTAACAAAAACGAAGGATGTAATTCACTTTTGAAGAAAAACAAAATACCACAACACAAGCTCAAAGAGAATAAAATAAAAACCAAAGTTCCACATCCCGCATTTTTATTTTATAGGGTTTTTTTATTTAATATGTTTGTCTTTTCGTAATTTCGATCCTTTAATTTGTCAAATTGAGTATTAGTCTTACATCTTTATATCTTTTGCAATTTCAGTCCTTTTTATGAAGAAAAAAGACCAACACTACAAAAAGAGCAAAGATAATAGACCAAGATTGAAATTTGACAAAATAAACGACTAAAATCGAAAAAAGTCGTCAAATCTACTTGCTTAGAAATTTTAATATCTCTAAGCACAAACATCAGGATGAGTCACAAGGTATGCCTCAGCAGCAGTTAAGAATGTCATGCTAAATTCGTTTAGGCCATTAATTTCTTCCTCTGAGACATGGGTGTGGCCAGGCTTCAAGTTCAGATGATGCTTCCACTTGAGGATGCTTCCTCCATCGCCGGATGCCATGAACTGCTTCTCGGAAAATATCGACTCCATCTTTTCCCCGAGCATGGCTCCCTCGAATAGATTTATCTTAACCACTAGGTTTTCGGTGTCGACGACTGTCAGATTGTCTTTCAAGTGAGAGAATGGAATCACTGTCATATAAAGATCAATACAATGTGCATGTAACTGTTAGTATCTACTAATTAATTCCTTTCTATTGAATTTTGTTGTATTTTCCTTAAAGAACCTAGCTAGCTATTATACAAATTTATATATAATATTTGCTACATGTTTCGTGACTAAAATATGATTCTTAATTAGTGTTACATCCGATTTCTACATATTTATTTTATATATATAAATATATCTTTGTGACAAAGAAAAGATATATAGAGTACAAAATGGAGCAAGGAATTCATATATCATCTATTTTTAAGAGATCATATATTTTCACAAAAATCCTATCGAACCGTTTCATGTGTCAACTTTTTATGACGAATCTTTGACCCGACCTTTGAAAAACTATTACTTTGTAATTCAAAAAGTATTATTTTGATTGAATCTGTCTGTTTCACAAATATATATAGTTACGTGAGATATATCGTCTCAAAAAAAACTTGCTCAATGTTTTTTAAAAGAAGATATTTTTCTTATGCCTTTATAATGTTAAATACATTTATTACTTATGCGCTTGATATGCATGGATAATTAAGTTGTGGATTTCAACATTTATTCAAATAAAAATAAAAATTGAAATAAAAATTATGTTACCATCAGCGAAACTTATTTCTCTTATGCATCCGGTTGTGCCACCTTCTCCTTCCAAAATTTGGACGCTCTTGAAGATGTGAGGGATTATCTTTGGCAAGACGTGGTGGGCATCGGTTATCAATGCTTTGAACAACCTCATGGGGGCGACCTTCATTTTGAGTTCATCGACACACTCGACGACGACCGTCATGTTTTCGAGCTCGAAAGAGAATAGTTGTGTATATAGATACACTAGCTAGGTTGATGATATATAGTAATTAGGATATATGGCGTTCACAGGAGTACTTGAGGAAGTCATCGGACTGATGAGAATTTATAGGAGAAAAGTGGATAGACCAGTTGGAAATCTTTGCAATTTTTAATAAAGTTAATAGTAAAATTTTCGTCTAGCGACAAAAATAAGTCCACTTTACAAGTATACTAAACAATCAGAGCATTCCTCTTTTGATTATGAGGTTTATGGTTTCTAGAAAAAAAAAAAAAAAAAAAAAGTAGGTTCTTGTAATACGCGACTCGAATTGAACTGATTTATATCTACAATGAAAAATAATATTTTGACATAAAAATTAATATTATTTATGAGTAATGGAGTCGATGAGAAATCTGTTTTACAAAATTGATTTTATGATGATAGTAACAGAGAAGTTTTGTGGCAGGAGAATTTATAGATTAAATATTTAATATATAATATGATGGGAAATGATAATTAAAAACGTTTATCATATGCATGAATTGTTTATTTTTATTAATGTGTCTGCTATGTAATGATTAATTTGTAGTGGAGTTAGGGCCGATCTTAATTAAGTAGAAATTCTGGATGTGTTCATGTCCGTACTCACAAGATTTGGACATGAAAATTTCGTCGATGGAAATTAATTTCTTCGCCTATTGAAATAAATCAGGCATGAAGAACTTTTTCAATTAATCTAAAGATGTTACTTCGTGACAAAATTTAATTTGTTGCATAACTAACGCAAGTCTTTTTCAATGGGAAAAAAGGTCTAAATAAATCATGCATGAAGAACTTTTTCAATTAATCTAAAGATGTTACTTCGTGACAAAATTTAATTTGTTGCATAACTAACGCAAGTTTTTTTCAATGGGAAAAAAGGTCTTCGATAAAAAAAAAAAAAAAAAAAAAGTCTTTTTAATATTCATTCCATGGCATATATATATATATATATGTATGTATGTATATATATATGTATGTATGTATGCATTAGACACGTTCATGCATGTATTAAAAAAGAAACCCGCAATTTCTTCAAATTATAAAATAATTATCCTTTTATTTAAAAAAGTAGCACGCATACACACATATAAACATTTATTTTTACTACCATATAAAGCCTGTTTGGATTTTGTAGAGATTTTTTAAAATAAATGCTTTTAAAAGCTACAATTTTTTGCTTTTAAAAAAGCTCTAATTTTGACTTAAAAAAGTGCTTATTTAAGCACTTTTTTGGTCAACCAAACACCTTGTTAACTGAAAAGCACTTAAAAAAGTATTTTTTTGGCCTAGCTTTTGAAACCAAACGGGGCCATAGTACTTGATCAGTAACTTCACGGTAACCACTTAATTTGGTGTAATAGTATGACATCAAATTTATTTTCAGTCTTATCTTAGCATAATATTTGTTACATAACTTTGGTCATGTTAGTTTATTAATTAGTAATCTTCATATATACATATCTCAATTTTATCTCAAATATCACGTTTTTTTTAATCTCTTATATATATTGGTTTTTTTAAAAAATAATTAAATTTCATGAACACGTGAAAACAAAAATTTAGGTAATGAATGACCTTAACCAATGTTTTAGTGTTTATCTATCGATCCCGAGTTAGGAAGAGAAATTGATAAAGTTTGTGATGCACGCCAAGTTTGACGACCAACAAGCCAACTTTATTCAATTACCAATAGAGTTAGTTCAATGTGAACAAAGGATTTTCTAGATAATATGCATGCCTAAAAAAGTTGAAAATTCTGAGTTGTGGATGTAACAGAAGTTGATGAACTCAGGCTGAAAATGTTAACCAAAGTTCACTAGTAGAAAAGTGCTAAAATATTTCGTCATTTTTTTTTTACTTCAGTGATCACTATTGCCGAAGTAATACATACTTATCTACCGCGGTATTAAAATTAACGAATTAAAATATACTTTAGACTTCATCAATTAAAAAAAACGGGCTTTATTTATAATTTTAAGTGACATTTTATGTAGTAGTCCGACTACTAATTAAGCTAATCTACTCTTAAACATGATTAAAGAGTTGATAATCGGATTCAGAACGATCAAAAATAGTTCCAAGAGCTTCAAGTACTGGGACATTTCGAAAGTTCCGAAGAGCTGATCGGAAGCTCCTAACAGCTTCGGAAGCTAGAGTTGGTGTTCGGTAGCTATGAACGGTTCGGAAGCTCCGAACTGGAGATTGGTAGTTCCGATCGAGTAACAGTAAGACAGGGTAAAGGTTTTGATTGGGTGATTCGACTTGAGAGAGTTTGGGAGCTCCGAACTTATGATCGGTAGTTCCGATCAGTGTCGACAGCAGTGAGTTGTCCAATCAGGACACGCGTTCGGAGGAGGATGTTCGGAAGGACGATTGGAAGCTTCGAAGTGCGTTCGGTAGTTCCGATCGTGACTTCAGTAGTTCCGAACGAGGTCTATATATAGGGCAGCCGAGCTCATTTCTTCCTTGCTCATTTCCAGCTTTCCTCTCTATATTCTAGCTAGATTTTAAGGTTTTCTGGGCATCTCTTCGAGGGACAAGCGGTGACGGAGCGCTACCGAAATTGTAGCAGGATTGTACATAAGTTTTGAGGCAATCGTCACCGAAGGGCTGACTACGAACGCAAGAATATTGCTAGACTCTGATTAGCTTCAGTGAGTAGCTATTAGTCTAGTTAAGACTTTTAAAAGGCGTTTAGTGATACGGTGATTGTCTGCTTATAAGCTTGGACTGGGGAGCCAGTATCACTAGGTTGCTTATTCTGAGGTATGGACGTACTATTCGAGATACCCTGATTGAATATGCATGTTCTATGTTTGCATATTTTATGTGGCATTATTGTTATGTGCATATATTATGTCACGTATATTATGCTATATACATTATTATGTTGAGCCTTTACCATTGTTATAACCAATATAGGGGCCGCTCATCCCCATTATATTTTGTGGATTGATGTCATGGTTTTGGATCCGGTTATGTCCACGGTTTATGGTATGGGAGCCACCTCCTGATGCGATGGCCCAGTGTTCTATATATCATGGCGTCTTTGACTGAGCAGTATTCTACATTGATAGGTTCTCGGTACCTTTTACTTGCATTTAGCATTCATAGTTTGTGTATACTCATATGTTCATACTGGCGTTATTTGCTTACGTTCTCGATTTTGTTCTGGACAAACCATTCCATGGGACAGGACTTAGGTTGGACGGACCGATTGGTAGCGGTCTTTGAATATCAATAGGGTGGATTGAACTGTACCAGGTTTATTTTGTTGTGGGATTTACTATTATCTTCGATTGGGTTGTATAACACTTATTTGTTTCGAGATCGGTTGTATTATACCGGTAATTTTCAATTGGATTAATTAATTTTACGATGTTTAATTTTGATTATCATATTTTAAGTTAATTGCATTCTTAAAGCTTTGGTTACTTAGTGATTGCGGGACAAGTCACTATATTTTTGGTATCAGAGCATGCATTGAGATTTGGGTCTAGGTAAACAGTTTTGAGGTTTAAATCCTGTTACTTTTTCCAGATGGAAGGACGTGGAGATGAGAGCCATGGGAGTATTGGTGGTCGTTGGGGAGACGACGACGAGAGGGAGCATCCTCGGAGGCTTCATTGCCACATGGATGACAAGCATCGTTTCGACTTGCGCAAGTTTGTGCAGATGGCTCCTAGCCATTGGAGGTAGGCGAGACTCCAGAGACCGCAGAGAACTGGTTAGAAAGGATGGACAATTGTTTTGAGGTGTACCACTGCACTGATGAGCAGAAGATGCAGGATGTTAATTTTTTTCTGGAGGGAAGGGCCCGCAAGTGGTGGAGGTCCACTTCTGCTCCTTGGGTATTTGAGCGAGGCACAGTTACTTGGGCCGAATTTCGTACAGCGTTCAGAGAACTATATTTACTCCAGTAGTCCGACAGTCAAAGGCGAATGAGCTAATGAACTTAAAGTAGGATAACATTACCATTGACGAGTACCAGCAGAAGTTCTTTGAGCTACTACCATATTGCACGTATGTTTCCACTAGCTCGAAACTCAAGTATGAAATTTTTTGCATGGCCTTAACCCGGAGATTCATGATCATGTAGCCATTAACGACGATCCGACGTCGTATGAGGTATTGGTGAACCGTTGTCGCCAAGCAGAGAGAAACATCAATCGAAATAGGAACTTCTCTTCTTTCCGACCAGATAAATCTTTGGGGTACAAATCTCAGTCTTTCAAGAAACTTGGTGCATCTTCTTCTTCAGGATCAGATTCAGGATCTGGTGGAGGTGTGTTCCACTTTGGGAAGAAGAAGGGATAGTGCGAGAATCGTGGGGGACGTCATCCTACAGATCATTGCCGTGGAGGAGATGGAGCTTGTTTTTGTTGTGGCAATATGGGTCACATGAAGAGAGATTGTCCACAGACATTAGTTGGAGGATCAGCATCTGGCTCGGGTTCTCAAGCCTCAGTTCCGCAAAAGAAAACAAGATAGTTGATTGGGAGTACCAACTAACGGACACATGTTCCAGGCCAATTCTTTGCGCTGAGCCATTGTCAGGTCCAGAAGGAGAATGAAGAGGTTATTGCAGGTACATTTATTTTGTGTGGAATTCCTGCTTTCGTTATCAAGATACTGGTGCATCGCATTCATTTGTTTCGGCATGTTTTGCTAAGTTTCATAGATTGTCGTACATATCTTATATGAATCTAGAAGGCGCTCAAAGATTCATATTGTTCCAAAATATTTTCCCGTGATTTGCCGTCAAGAATTGAAGGATTTGGGATCCATGGAAATTTAGTTGAAAAACATGGAAATAACTTTGGACATTATTGTGATATTTTCCAAGACCAAAAACGTCAAGGAAGTGAAGAAAATAGTGAAGAAAAGTCAAAAATACAAAGCTGGGTTCGAAGCTACTGCGCGCCCGCGCCATACAGATGCGCGCCCGTGCTGCCGAGTGAAGATTTTACAAAATATTGTGAACGTGAAGCGTGCCCGCTCCACATTATCGCGTGCCCGTGCCATTTCTGCGCAACGCCAGCGCGCCCGCGCCATCTTCTTGTGCGCCCGCGCGTCCGAGATTTTCATACACTTCGGCGAGTTTGCGTGTGTTCGGGGATTTTTTGATATATTTTGATATATTGTGTGTGAGGACTCGAGCACTAATCTCTCAAATCATAACGGTTAATCAAAGATCAAATAAGAACATTTAATCCAAAAACATGAATTAATATCAAGCAATCAAGCAAGCATCCAAAGGCCTAATTTTATTTTATTTTTAAAGGTTGCTCTGCGCGCGCGCGAGGCTCACCTCTCGCGCGAGTGCAGGCCAACGGGCCAGCAGCCCCGCAGGCTAGCTCTCACGCGCACGAGCCAAGGGCTCGCCCCTGTGCGGGTCTGCACAACAGAAAAATAAATACAGCCTTTGGTTTGTGCTGTCCAAGCCTTCCAAGCCATAAGATCAACTAAAAAGTTGAGCCAATGCTACTTAATCATATTCAAAAGAATTAGAATAAGTTCATGCTAACTCCTCTATAATAATATCAAAGGTAGTGGCATAAATAATACAAGCATCTTAACCAAGAAATCATGATGCTACAACAAGATAAGTTCCATTTCTTCATATAAACCAACTCAAGTTTACATGTAGAATCTATAAAAGTGACTCAACTAAATTTCAATTGTAGCAACAACATCAACATCTAGATTAAAGTCTTATCTCAAGCCTTTAATACAAACATCAAACATGAAAGGATAAACTAAACAAATGAATTTAACATATCAACATTGGATTCTAATCTAACATGCTTGACATTACAAAAGAACATAGACTTCTTCTATCACCCGATTCTCCACTCTATTCTCTCAATCTCTCGCTTTCATGTCAAGTCTGACTCACTTACCCTTCAACCTGATGCAATGCACACATACAAACAAAACAACAGCCGGATACCTCCGGTGAGAATAAATCTCAGTATGAAAGACATCTATATAAATCAAGTAGATATAACTCAAACAAGTAATCTACTATCACAATCGTCATTTCCTTATACCCTTACCTGTCAAATATTTTTTAAAGAAAATTCATTCAATAACATAAAAACTCAAATACAAGTCGAGGGTTAAAGGATTCAAGTCTCACAGAATCGATATTTTCAAAAATCATCTCGTTGGGATCCCGGGAATATAATAAGGCCAAAAATCAAGCCTCCCACCTACGCTCCCGCTCGAGGTGGTCAATCTCGTATTCCCTGGACTGTGAACACTATACTGAGAACCGTGGCAAAAAGAAATCAAGTCAGATCTCTAGCCTCTCATATATAAGTTCACCATGTCCAATATTTTATTTTCGATTCTGTTTTCAAGGTTTCGAAAGAATTATGGCTCAAGAGATTTACTCTCAATTCTATAACTAATCTACCATAACTCAACAATACAAAATAATCTAAATTTATCAATCTCAAATAAATTATCAATCATCAGTCTCAACAAGTAATCATGTTTAAATCAAACAACTCATATATCAACCAAATCAACTAAGTCAAGTAATTCATTTAGATCATATAAGATTAAGTAAAACAACTAATCATGCATGTATGTGATTTAATAAACTCGAAAACCACCACGTTCTCGAGTTATTCTACCTGTCGAGGTTATGTCGAATCATACCTTTATTCTGAACTCAAATCTATGAACTCTGGCACTTCTTGATCACATACAAGTTGTCCCAAAAATCTGCACTTCCTTCAAAAATCTGCTCACTCAACTCTTGTTAATTCATACTCTAATTGTTCCCAACTAGAAGCCAACTTCACGTCAATTCGGACTCGTCGACTTGAACTCGATATCCTTCAACTTCAATCTGAATTTGAAGTATGTTACAACTCAATATTAGCTTCCCAAACTCATTTCAACTCATCAAAGTTTAATCAACTTCAAGGCTTGTCAATAACCAAAAATCCAATCAACGACGAATCAATTCGAAACCGCTGATTCTAATATTTTAAACATCAACCAAACATTGATATCTAACTCATATCACTATCATTCCATCACTAAAATTTTGAAATCAGCACTTGCGTTTTTCAGAAATTTGACAAACAAGAACCGACGGCGTAACGGCTCGAATTCGATAATTCCAAAAGCATAAACACCATCAATACTATACTTCAAACTCATTTCCATACTCATTCCAATCTAAGATACACGAAATCAGCAACATAAAATTTCCAGAAATTCAGAAAACATTCGATAAATGAAAAACATGTCCAAACGACGATCTTTTTGCGAACCGTCTTAAATATGCTATCGCCGTATATACTAGAACACATTTATACAATCAAATCTTAATTCTAACAACATCTTAAAATTAAAACACGATAGAATTTAGCCAAAATTACATCAAAGTGTAGCACTCGAAGTCGTGATCGCAAATATACGATCAATTTGAAATTCTACCGGCCGGATCGAATTCTATGAATTTTTGAAGGAAAGAATCGGCCATGGAACCTTCATTCACCTCTCTCTCTCGTTCTTGCTGCTTCTGAAAGGATATATACACGTGTGATGTGTACATATTAATCCACAAATTTCACTTGCAAGTGCCATTTGCACTTTGGCCCCTAAGCTTTTGGACAATTGCAAATCAATCCCCGGACAAGCGATGTAATTCAATTTCAATCCTAAATAATTTATGAATATTAGAATTTCATTCTAAACTTCAAATATTCTCAAATTAAATGTTCTCAGATTAAAATTATATTTTAGTCCTTGAACTTCTCAATATTTGCAAATTGGTCTCTGCTCGGATTTCTTCTTCAAATTAAATCCTCTTTAATTTCCAAAACTCGGAATTTCAATCTTAATCCCATAAATATTCAATTAGAATATTTATTCTTTTAATTTGAGAATCCCGGAATTTAATTCTCAAAACCCGTAAATTCTCAAATTAAATATTTTCGGCTCGGAAATTACATCTTTAATTTCCATAATTTCCAAATTGAATATTTTTCAAATACGAAATTTAAATCTCTAATTTCGTAATTAATATTCATATTTTCAGGGCCTTACATTGTGTTATTTTGAGTCTTATAATTCTATGAATTTTTGAAGGAAAGAATCGGCCATGGAACCTTCATTCACCTCTCTCTCTCGTTCTTGCTGCTTCTGAAAGGATATATACACGTGTGATGTGTACATATTAATCCACAAATTCCACTTGTAAGTGTCATTTGCACTTTGGCCCCTAAGCTTTTGGACAATTGCAAATCAGTCCCCGGACAAGCGATGTAATTCAATTTCAATCGTAAATAATTTAAGAATATTATAATTTCATTCTAAACTCCAAATATTCTCAAATTAAATGTTCTCGGATTAAAATTACATTTTAGTCCTTGAACTTCTCAATATTTGCAAATTGGTCTCTGCTCGGATTTCTTCTTCAAATTAAATCATCTTTAATTTCCAAAACTCGGAATTTCAATCTTAATCCCATAAATATTCAATTAGAATATTTATTCTTTTAATTTAAAAATCCCGGAATTTAATTCTCAAAACACGTAAATTCTCAAATTAAATATTTTCGGCTAGGAAATTACATCTTTAATTTCCATAATTTCCAAATTGAATATTTTCCAAATATGAAATTTAAATCTCTAATTTCGTAATTAATATTCATATTTTCAGGGCCTTACAATTCCTCCCTTCTAAGGAGTGATTTCGTCCTCGAAATCGCTTTCAATTGTACACTACTGAATCTCGTAGACTGTAAAGCTGACTGAAGTAATTCTTACTTCAATTTTAAGAGCTTTAGATATCTTTTCTAATATCTTATCTTCTTCTTCTTTCTGATCAAAATCTGTATCGATTATTCATCAAATCATAATGAAATTTCTTTCTGAATCAGATCTTACTCCGGAAAGAACATTTCTTACTGAACATTCTGTTCAAGCTTCAAACTCTGACTCTATCTAATCTTCTCTATTCAAATTCAGTACGGATCAATCTTCATATTCTCTGTCTTTTATCAAACCACATCTGATCTGATCGCCGATACTGTTGCAATACCGTATCATCACAAAGAAACTTCTGCTTTTCTTCTCATTTCTTAATCAAAAACACGATTTCTATATCAATCGAATAACTGTTACAGGAATTGCAATAAGCAAGTGGCAAAATCTATCAGTTAGTATCGAATCAGATACTATAGTTCTGAGCATTTCCTCAAATCTGGATAGTCACCTTAGACAATCCATCGATCAAAGGGTGGCATAATGCAATCAAACACTCAGAACTTCTGAAAATCGATGCCACAATCTATCAACTAAATCTAAAATCTCTATCTCGACAATAAATTTCAACAATTCCTGTAATTTTATCATATCACCAACTTCTTAACAGCTAGCAACTCATATCTATATTACAGCTAATACAGCGTATTCTTGAATCTGACGAATCTATTTCAATACAAATCGCAAACTCATGACGATTTGAGTAATTTCGAACTAAAATCTGTCGAAAAATTATTCTTGTTTCAACTTTAGAGTTGCTAAACTGATTCATAGATCACTCAGTCTTTTCTTTTCTGCTTCTATTACTGGAAACGTAGGTATCAGAAATTCAATTCTGTCATATCGTCTTCCATTTTCTTTTGCCAATACTAATTTCCAAATAATTAATACAACATTTCCAAACAACTGAATGGATATATAATCTGTTGTAGTGTGCCTTTTCCAGAATGTAATATCTCATGTCTAGATTATCTGGCACAATCAAACTAATATTCATCTCAAAATCCATTATCTCTGATCTGCTATCTTACTTCATATCTCAATCTAACATTCTCAATCAACTTCTAATCGCTTGATTTAATCTCAATGTTGCTTTAATCTTTCCAAACTAATCTAACGTATTTTGGATTGCAACAATCCTGATTATTTGAGTATCTTGTCTAGAAACTCACGTACAAAACAAAGTCTTTAATCAGTTGATCAAGCATTCTTCTAATTCCTTTTTTCTATTTCTCAAGTTTTGGAAAAATCATACAATCAATTCAAAACTCTTACTGGTACACTGAATCCAAATTTCTATCAGTTACGAGCCAAAATCATCAAAATATACTGAATGTATATACCAAATGATCAACAACTCTTGAAATTCATAATAAAAGAAACTCACTCAAGTCAAGGTCATCCAAAGAGCAAATATTCTGAATGACAAAATCTGCTAAATGAAAACAACTCACTTGCATCTCAACTTAAAGAGAGTGAATAAAATAAGACTCTATCAAGAAATAAGAGCCAATCAAAATCAATCGAGGTCGAATACAAAACCACATAATCGATATCAAGAAAGTCAAGAGTCATGATCCTATGATATAATAGATTCAGCAAAATCAAAAAGAAGGCTCAACTGTAACTGATTTTCATATTTATCTTATCAGATCTCTAACTCTTCCCAAAATAAAGCGGAATCCTGAATTTGGGAACTCATACTATATTTCAAGTAACACAATCAACTTCAATTCAATCTTATTTTTTTTAAAACTTTAATTCAGCTTTTCTGACTCAATTTGCTGATATCATCTTTTATAGACGTTCACCCAGGTTAGTACATAGCAACTACTTCAGATAAAGGTTCAACATACAGTTAATGTAACATAATAAATTATGCAACTATATCCGTATGCAATGCACCCAGATTCATCAGTATGCAAGAAAATTACTTAAAGCTCAAATGTGCCTGTAGTGTCATCATCTGGTGCATCTTGAACCGAGGTATCTGTAGATGCTTGTTGCTTAAGAGTTGAATCTTCATTCAGGTTTCTCCTCGTTCCCCATGGATTAGGACACACTCTCGAAAAATGTCTCACTTGATAGCAACAATGACATTTTCCTAAAGTTTCTCGGCATTCATCGCTAGCATGTTTTCCTCCACAGTGAGTACAGTATTTACCGGCATATTCTGCTTTCTGACCCAAACCAAGTTGCTTCGATCTTCAAGAGCTAGAAGAGCTACTCCCAGACTTCTTGAACTATTGCCTCAATTGCTTTAACCGCTCTTCACTTCCACTAACACTACCTCCTGCCTCATATATGCTTTGTGATGCCAAATGTGACTGAAAATGCGGTTGTTCGAAATGCTGAGGCACAATTGAACTTTCTTTCTGTCTCATAAAACCGGCTTCACCTCTTTTAGCTCTGTCAATAGCGTCTGCCAATCTATTCGGTCACCCAACATCTATCCATGCATAAATTTCCGGATTCAGTCCATTGATAAACAAATTCGTTTGGACTTCTTCATTCTGATTCACGTGAGGAAAAAATCGGAGCAAGTTGGAGAATTTAGAAACATACCCATCTATAGTCATATTTCCTTGTTGCAAGTTAACAAATTCTCCTGCTCTATCTTCTCTATAAGATCTCGGAAGAAATCGTTATATTTGCCAAGAAATTACTATACCTCTGTTTTCCAGACATTGCTTCGTCGCAAACCACCAGCTTCTTGCTAAATCTTGCAGTTGGTATACGACCAGTTTGATTCTTTGGTCATCAGAGTATTCTAAAGATTCAAACAATTGATCAAGCTCTTCTAACCAACCTTCACAGGCACTGGTATCTTCGGTACCTTTCAAAGTTGGCAGATTATACATCTGAAATCGTTCAAATAGCACCTCCATCGGTGTGAGTGTAGCATCCATCGACTCTGATATCGTACTACAAAACAGACCTGTTCAATCGGAGGTACTTATTTCACTTGCGGAGTACTGTTCGATTCAATCTGGGGTGCTTACATCACCCAAAGAACCTGACATACTTCAAAATAAGATCCATAAGCAACACAGAGATTATACTATTCAAATCGTTAAAAATACATATAATCTCATGCTTTGCCATATTACACATGCTTACAACTCTTCATGCTATTCAAAGAAACATTCTTACAAGGAATTCAAAAATTCATGTGAATTCACATAATCAGGTAAGCACATAAGTATTTAAGCATGTATTCAGATAATTTCTCCAAGTAGTAAATCACACTCACATACATTTTATCAATTTCAGTAAAGCATCAATCAAGCCATACTAAAAAAAATATATGCGACTCGATCTACCCCGCTCAACTTCTATCTTATTCCAAGAACTTACTCTCTGATACCACCTGTTGTGAGGACTCAGGCACTAATCTCTCAAATCATAATGGTTAATCCAAGATCAAATAAGAACATTTAATCCAAAAACATGAATTAATATCAAGCAATCAAGAAAGCATCCAAAGGCCTAATTTTTTTTTTTTTTAAAGGTTGCCCTGTGCGCGCGCGAGCGCAGGCCAATGGGCCAGCAGCCCCGCAGGCTGGCTCGCTCGCGCGCGAGCCAAGGGCTCGCCCCTGCGCGGGTCTGCACAACAGAAAAATAAATACAGCCTTTGGATTGTGTTGTCCAAGCCTTCCAAGCCATAAGATCAACTAACAAGTTATGCCAATGCTACTTAATCATATTCAAAATAATTAGAACAAGTTCATGCTAACTCCTCTATGATAATATCAAAGCTAGTGGCATAAATAATACAAGCATCTTCTTAACCAAGAGATCATGATGCTACAACAAGATAAGTTCCATTTCTTCATATAAACCAACTCAAGTTTACATGTAGAATCTACAAAAGTAACTCAACTAAATTTAAATTGTAGCAAAAACATCAACATCTAGATTAATGTCTTATCTCAAGCCTTTAATACAAACATCAAACATGAAAGGATAAACTAAACCAATGAATTTAACATATCAACATTGGATTCTAATCTAACATGATTGACATTACAAAAGAACATAGACTTCTTCTATCACCCGAGTCTCCACTCTAATCTCTCAATCTCTCGCTTCCATGTCAAGTTTGACTCGCTTACCCTTCAACCTGATGCAATGCACACATACAAGCAAAACAACAGCCGGATAGCTCCGGTGAGAATAAATCTCAATATGAAAGACATCTATATAAATCAAGTAGATATAACTCAAACAAGTAATCTACTATCACAATCATCATTTCCTTATACCCTTACCTGTCAAATATTTTTCAAAGAAAATTCATTCAATAACATAAAAACTCAAAGACAAGTCAAGGGTTAAAGGATTCAAGTCTCACAAAATCAATATTTTCAAAAATCATCTTGTTGGGATCCCGGGAATATAATAAGGCCAAAAATCAAGCCTCCCACCTACGCTCCCGCTCGAGGTGGTCAATCTCGTATTCCCTGGACTGTGAACAATATACTGAGAACCGTGGCAAAAAGAAATCAAGTCAGATCTCTAGCCTCTCATATATAAGTTCACCACGTCCAATATTTTCTTTTCGATTCTGTTTTCAAGGTTTCGAAAGAATTATGGCTCAAGAGGTTTACTCTCAATTCTATAACTAATCTACCATAACTCAACAATTCAAAATAATCTAAACTTATCAATCTCAAATAAATTATCAATCATCAATCTCAACAAGTAATCATGTTTAAATCAAACAACTCATATATCAACCAAATCAACTAAGTCAAGTAATTCATTTAGATCATATAAGATTAAGTAAAACAACTAATCATGCATGTATGTGATTTAATAAACTCAAAAACCACCACGTTCTCGAGTTATTCTACCTGTCGAGGTTAATGTCAAATCATACCTTTATTCTGAACTCAAATCTCTGAACTCTGGCACTTCTTGATCACATACAAGTTGTCCCAAAAATCTGCACTTCCTTCAAAAATCTGCTCACTCAACTCTTGTTAATTTATACTCTAATTGTTCCCAACTAGAAGCCAACTTCACGTCAATTCGAACTCGTCGACTTGAACTCGATATCCTTCAACTTCAATCTGAATTTGAAGTGTGTTACAACTCAATATTAACTTCCCAAACTCATTTCAACTCATCAAAGTTTAATCAACTTCAAGGCTTGTCAATAACCAAAAATCCAATCAACGACGAATCAATTCGAAACCGATAATTCTAATATTTAAACATCAACCAAACATTGATATCTAACTCATATCACTATCATTCCATCACTACAATTTCGAAATCAGCACTTGCATTTTTCAGAAATTTGACAAACAAGAACCGACGGCGTAACGGCTCGAATTCGATAATTCCAAAAGCATAAACACCATCAATACAATACTTCAAACTCATTTCCATACTCATTCCAATCTAAGATACACGAAATCAGCAGCATAAAATTTCCAAAAATTCAGAAAACATTCGATAAATGAAAAACATGTCCAAACGACGATCTTTTTGCGAACCGTCTTAAATATTCTATCGTCGTATATACTAGAACACGTTTATACAATCAAATCTTAATTCTAACAATATCTTAAAATTCAAACACGGTATAATTTATCTAAACTTACATCAAAATGTATCACTCGAAGCCGTGATCGCAAATATATGATCAATTTGAAATTCTACCGGTCGGATCGAATTCTATGAATTTTTGAAGGAAAGAATCGGCCATGGAACCTTCATTCACCTCACTCTCTCGTTCTTGCTGCTGCTGAAAGGATATATACACGTGTGATGTGTACATATTAATCCACAAATTTCACTTGCAAGTGCCATTTGCACTTTGGCCCCTAAGCTTTTGGACAATTGCAAATCAATCCCCGGACAAGCGATGTAATTAAATTTCAATCCTAAATAATTTATGAATATTAGAATTTCATTCTAAACTTCAAATATTCTCAAATTAAATGTTCTCAGATTAAAATTATATTTTAGTCCTTGAACTTCTCAATATTTGCAAATTGGTCTCTGCTCGGATTTCTTCTTCAAATTAAATCCTCTTTAATTTCCAAAACTCGGAATTTCAATCTTAATCCCATAAATATTCAATTAGAATATTTATTCTTTTAATTTGAGAATCCCGGAATTTAATTCTCAAAACCCGTAAATTCTCAAATTAAATATTTTCGGCTCGGAAATTACATCTTTAATTTCCATAATTTCCAAATTGAATATTTTTCAAATACGAAATTTAAATCTCTAATTTCGTAATTAATATTCATATTTTCAGGGCCTTACATTGTGTTATTTTGAGTCTTATAATTCTATTAAAAAACTTCTAGAAGATATCTTTGATATTTTTTTGCATTATTTTGCATTATCTTTAGGATTTTGGAATTATAATCCAACTAGAAAATCTTTAGTCTAATTGTAGTGACCATGCATGGAATTACCTACTAACTGGCAACTAATAGCAAGCAATAACTTAATAAAGCAAAATACTTAACAGAATAAAAAGTTCGGAAACATAATCCATAATTTACATATCAGCTTAGTAACAAATCCAGGCTTAATACTGTAGTGATACAACCATATCGAAAAACTTAAAATTAAACATTATACAGTTCTGCTGTATAATTAACTCCTCAAGGCTCCTGCTCCCTAGTCCTGCCTTGAACTACCAGCTCCGTCCATCCTACGACCTGCCCCGTGGAATAGGGTGTCCAAGATAACAACTAGGACGTGAGCGCTAACGCCCAGTACATAACCATGAGTAAACATATGTATATGATGCATGCAACATGATGACTAGTAAAGGGTCATCTGAAAAGTCATGCTCAGTACCAGCGCCACATAAGTGCTGCCACCGCACGGATCAACCTCTGGGTGCAACCACACTCGTCTAGTACACCAGAGTAGTCAGACATACATGTCCCTGCCGTCGCGGTACCCTCAGTGACAGACTATCGAGTATAGAGCTGAGCGGCTCTATAATCAAGTATAACAAGATATAGGCTCAACGTGTATGTGCACATGATATATGAATATAGAAAGTGGTAAAACATACATCATGCCACATAATAATGCCAAATAAATGCAACATATAAACATGTATACTCGCTGGCAATCTCAGTCAATGTGTATGTACCTAACACCGAAGTCTGAACTAAGCTAGAAGAAGACAACCCCTAGCTGTCCTAGGTCAAAGCCCGACCCGACCTGCTCTCCCTTCCCGAGCTCCCGAGCTACTCTTTCCTGAGCTCCCGAGCTACTTCTTTCCGAGCTGAAATGAGAAGTAAGATGGAAGTGATGTGAAAATAACTGAACCTCCAGCTCCTATTTATAGACAAATATCTGGGGTGTTCGGGATTCTCAAGCTGAGGTCGAGACGTCCGAGCTCCTATATGCACGTCACGTATCAAATGCTTGAGCTGAGTCACTACCATTTTTGACAACTCATGCTTAGGCGCCAGCAGTCACACATGCAAGCGTCCACACACCTGCCTGCCTGTCCTGGAGGGTTCAGGCTTGTACATGCTCTGATTTTGGTTGACAAGTGTTCATTCCCGACCTGAACACAATGTGCTCTTCCCATGACCGAACACTACCTTGGCCTTGCACCACACTTTCTTGAACTCCTAGACCCGACCCGAGCTACACACTCTCTTGGCCGAGATCTTAAGTCCAAGCCCTCCATTTTCTTGAGCACCCAAGTCCCAACCCGAGCCATGTCCTTTCTTGGATGAACCCCTAATAGCCGAACCCTCCTTTGGTTCCCATCATGACCGACCTGAGCCCCAAGGAAACATCCGAGCTCAAACCAAGCTCCACGCCCGAGCCCTAACTCAATGCCCGAGCCCTAGCCAAAGCCACACACGGCCAAGCTCTTGATGCTCAACCATGTCCGACCCGAGCCCATGGTCAAATCCATCAACCCTAGCTCATTCTCATACCATGTGTTCTTGATCTTGACTTTTGCTCTGATTTGTTTAATTAGTAATTACCCTTAATCATGTTTAATATATTATTATCTTAAAATGGAATCTGGGTTACTACACTAATTCTATTAGGATTCCTAGTTTATTTCTTCTATATATTGTAAACTTCTCATTCATGAGAGACAGAGTAATTATGATTTATTGAATTATTGATTTTTATCAATTCTTAAAATTCTTTCTAGAATTTTTCCAAAGCCTTTCTTGGTTTTTATCAAATCAAACTTATCAAAGTTTCATAAACTTTGTGGCGTTTGTCAATTTATTATCCTCGTGGATTGTCAGAAATAAGTTTTCTGAAGGTTTCGTTGTGATTAATTGTTTTATCCTCGTGATTATCTGTTGCTAATTTCAAGTAAATTAGAGGTGGATATCCAAAAAATTACTTGTTCAAAAGATCGGGACAACATTATAGAATCTGTTTGTTATTGAATTGAGGGTACGATTTTAATATAGTCGTGTTTGCCTTTCATGCATCCAAGAGTCGCATCATTTGGTATCAAAGCTTAAGGTTCCATTGATTCAAGTAAGTCGTATCGTTCTATTTGTTCTTCTTATCTATTATTCGTTCTTCTTATTTGTTCTTCGTGTTCTTCGTGCGTTTTTCGTCGTTTTTTCGTTTGTTGTTCTTCGTTCTTTCAAACTTGTTATCCAAGTATCGTGTCTTGTGCTACAAGTTATAAATTTAAAATAAAAAAAATAAAAAAAATTGAAAATTCAAAAAAAAAGATATTTGAAATCGGTCAAAAAAAGGTAGAGACCGAAATTGTTAAAAAAAAGGAAGCAAAAATAACTTGTGGGGCAAAATTTCTTGTGTTTTGTTCATCCTTGGGTGTCAAGTTCATTCTTTATTCATAAGTCATTTCCTTGTTTTTGCGCAGTTTACGTGAGTCGATTGGCAAGTGTTTACAAGTTTTGGAACTTGTGAGTTTGATATTTAAAATCACAAAGCATAAGCCTTTTCTACATATTTTTTGAGTAAAAAAAAATAGAGTGTTTGAGTGAATTTTTTGGAGTCACTTGTGAGATTTTGGGTGAGGAATATTTTATTACTAACTTTTTTGTTGTAGGTACAATGTTTGAAAGGAGATTCTATGGGTATGATAGTAGTAGGAGAGAGAAAAGAGTTGATGGGTATGGAGATGATAGGAGATATGATGAAGGAGATAAGAGAGATTTTTATTATTATTTGGATTGGTTTAAGAAAAATGGGATTCCTTCGTTTGATGGATATTCGAATTCAGAGTCGTATTTGAGTTGGGAGAAAAGGGTAGAGTCTATATTTGAAGGTCGTGATTTTTCTAAAGCTAAGAAGGTTAAACTTGTAACAAAAAAAGTTTACCGACTATGCTTACACTTGGTGGGATAGATTGGAAGAAAATAGGGAAAGACGTGGATTGCGTCCTATTTTTACATGGGATGAGATGAAAAGAGCTATGCAGAAATGTTTTGCTCCTAATCACTGTGAAGCTTCCAAACGTGAACATCAAAGTACATCTAAACTTTTAAATTCTAGTACTTTTGATATTGCATGCTTATGGTGTCATAGAAAAGATAAGCATGATATGAGCCAATGTTTTAAGGAGGCTATGATGAAAGCGGTGGATTTTCGTGTAGAGATTGAATCTAATGTTGTCGTAGAGGTTGAATCAAAATTTGAAGTTGAGTCAAGAATTGAGGATGAAACTTCATTGATTGATGATGAAAGTGTTGAAATTTGTGCAGTGGAAGGTGAATGACTTGATGAGAAACCTTCTATTCTGCATGGCGTGGTTGATAGTGGTGTTTGTGTTGACAAATGTGAAGTGGTAGGTGAGTTTGTATGTGTTGAAGAGTCATCTAAAATTTTGTGGTAGATGAGAGTCCTATTGATGTTCATAGTGGGATTAGTAATGTGTTGTTTGATGAGTTTTATAATTTTTTTATTCAATTGAGTCCAAAAAAAGTTCTTGAGGAACAATTGGAATTTGGAAATTTGAGTGATATGACTGAAAAAAAGAGTGATAAAAAAAAGTGGGATAGTAATGGAAAAAGAAAAAGAAAAAGAAAATTTAGAGGCCGAAAGAAAGAGAGTGCAAAAAAGTGAGATGGTCTTTGAGAGAAAAAAAGAGAGGAAAGAAAAGATAGGAAAGAGACCAATAAAAAAAGAAAATATTATGGTCCAAAATTGTGAGGATGAAAATTTTGTTCAAATGAATAAAATCCCTAAAATACTTTTGTACAAAGATGTTTTATCTCATTGTCATGATTTAGCCGGTTCAATACCGATCATTGATTGTTCTTCTTTGTAGGATTTTGTAGATGTTTTGATGAAGATGCAAAGGAGATACAACACTAAAAGGCTTAACATGTTGGATCCATGTCAAGGTGAGGTTGGAGGTTTGAAGGTTGTTCCTTTTGTGAGGTACGAAGTAGATTTAATTCAAGGGTACAAATTCAATACCAACATTCAAAGGTATGACCTCAATTCTCAATTGTGTAGATTTAAATACTTTGATGGGAGAATTGTGAATGTGCTATCTATGAAATGTGTTGTGATTTTTGATCTCAAGGTGTTTGAATCATGGTATGTTATGAGATTGAGTGATTTGGTTTATGTTGATATGTGCGAGTGTTGCATGAATAGCATAGGTGGAAAGTCTTATTTGCTTGAGTGGCTAGTGATGACTTTTGGGCTAGCTAATGTGCGTAATACTTTCATGGGATTGATGGATTATGTTTTGCATGCATCTACGGGTAAATTTGTTGTGGTATATTTTGATTATATCATAGTATATAACAAAATTTTTAATGGGCATGTTGAACATTTGATACTTGTGTTATTTACGCATAGTGATGGGAATTTAAAAGTGTATTTATTTTTCACAAGAGAATTTTTTTTATTTGTTTATGGTGTGAGTTTTCATGGAAAGAGAATTTTTGACGGAAATGTGATTAAGTGTCAACGAGGTAAGGAGTATGTGGTAGTTACTACACTATCACGAAGGTACGTATTTTTATCTACCTTGTTTTTAACATTGTTGTGGATTGAGAATGTTAAGGAGTTGAATGCATTGGATAATGGTTTGAAAGATGTGTTTGAGTTATGTTTGCATGATACTCATAAAAAATTCTATGTGAGGACTAAGTGTTTGTTTAAGAAGAATAGAATTTTCATTCCATCTTCGTCATTGAATAAGTTACTTGTTGTGGGATCATGTAGTATAAAGTTGATGTATTGTTTGGAAGATTATAGAGCAATGAATAAGCTGCATGAATATTTGTTGTGATTGCATATGAAGAGATATGTTGAGTGGAGTTGTGAGTGGGATAATGCATGTGAGTTGTTTCTTGTTCCTAGAAAACAATGGTTGTACTTAACTATGAACTTTGTGTTGGTGTTAACTAGGTCTAAGAAGGAGAGGAATTTAGTGTTTGTCTTGCTAAATGGAATATTAGTTATGTTTTTGCATGCTAATGATGTTGATGTGTTTAGTTTGAGTATGAGGAATTTCGTGTGTCTTGATATACTTTTGAGTGAGCGATGTCTATTATTGCTTGTGGAAAATAATTTTCAAGTTTTTAATTCTTGCATGGTTTTTGTAGATAAGGGGCAAGATTTGAAGACAAATCTTTTTGAAAAAGGGGAGTCTGATATGAATCTAGAAGGAGCTCAAAGATTCATATTGTTCCAAGAATTGTCCCGTGATTTGCCGTCAAGAATTGAAGGATTTGGGATCCATGGAAATTTAGTTGAAAAACATGGAAATAACTTTGGACATTATTGTGATATTTTCCAAGACCAAAAACATCAAGGAAGTGAAGAAAATATTGAAGAAAATTCAAAAATACAAAGCTGGGTTCGAAGCTACTGCGCGCCCGCGCTGCCGAGTGAAGATTTTACGAAATATTGCGAACGTGAAGCGCGCCCGCGCCGTTCCTGCGCAAGGCCAGCGCGCCCGCGCGTCCAAGATTTTTATACACTTCGGCGAGTTTGTGTGTGTTCGGGGATTTTTTGATATATTTTGATATATTGTGTTATTTTGAGTCTTATAATTCTATTAGGAAACTTCTAGAAGTATCTTTGATATCTTTTGCATTATTTTGCATTATCTTTAGGATTTTGGAATTATAATCCAACTAGGAAATCTTTAGTCTAATTCTATTAGAATTTCTAGTTTATTTCTTCTATAAATTGTAAACTTCTTATTTATGAGAGAAAGAGTAATTATGATTTATTGAATTATTGATTTTTATCAATTCTTAAAATTCTTTCTAGAATTTTTCCAAAGCTTTGCTTGTTTTTTATCAAATTAAACTTATCAAAGTTTCATAAACTTTGTGGCGTTTGTCAATTGATTATTCTCGTGGATTGTCAGAAACAAGTTTTCTGAAGGTTCCGTTGTGATTAATTGTTTTATCCTCGTGATTATCTGCTGCTATTTTCAAGTAAATTAGAGGTGGATATCCGAAAACTTACTTGTTCAAAATATCGGGACAACATTATAGAATCTTTTTGTTATTGAATTGAGGGTACAATTTTAATATAGTCGTGTTTGCCTTTCATGCATCCAAGAGTCGCATCAATATCTCTGTCGTAGTACTATCAGTATCTACATCGACTGGTCATTCGGCTTTGGCCAAGCATTTAGTCTTGGGTTGTACCTTAGACTTTGAGGGCTCTGAGTTATTAGCGAATCTTATGATTCTATCAATGGAGCACTTTGATTGTATATTGGGTATCGAAGTGTTGACCTCTTATCGAGCTACTGTGGATTGTTATCCAAAGGTTGTTCAATTTCGTTTGGTTTAGGGCGATAGTTGGTTTTTCTATGGTGAGGGAGTGCGATCTCTTATGCCTCTGGTTTCAGCTCTGAAGGCTTGTCAGGATTTAGAGGCGGGTGGGGAAGGCTACCTTATCTACGCGATTGATACATCCACATTGAGCAGGATTGTAGAGGAGTTGCTAGTAGTTTGCGAGTACCCAGATTTTTTTCAGGATGATATTTCAGGGTTTCCTCCAGTTAGAGAAGTCGAGTTCAGTATTGAGCTTGTGCCAGGAACAACACCGATTTCTCGTGCACCTAATCGTCTAGCACCAGCATAGATGAAGGAGTTGCAGCAGTAGTTGCAGAATTTGTTGGATAAAGGATATATCCGACCAAACATTTCACCTTAGGGAGCGCCAGTTATTTTTGTCAAGAATAAGGATGGTTCTATGCGTCTCTATATCGATTAAAAATATTTGAACCAAGTGACAGTAATGAACAAGTATCCTTTGTCGTGGATTGATGATTTATTTGACCAAATTCAGGGTACCTCCGTGTATTTCAAGATTGATCTAAGGTCAGGGTATCATCAGTTGCGTGTTCGAGATGCGGATATTTCAAATACAGCGTTTCGTATCAGGTATGGTGATTACGAGTTTTTAGTAATACCATTTGGGTTAACAAACACACCTACAGTGTTCATTAATTTGATGAACAGAGTATTCCGTGATTATCTGGACAAGTTTGTCATGACGACATTTTGGTCTACACTCGTAGTATTAACGATCATGAACAACACTTTAGGCTAGTACTGCAGATTCTCTATAAGAATCAGTTGTACGCCAAGTTCAATAAGTGCGAGTTTTGGATTGACCTAGTGGTGTTTCGTGTTCCTTGGTCATGTTATCTCTCGGAAAGGTGTATTAGTTGACCCGAGTAAGACTGAAGCTATAATGAATTGGTCGCGTCCTATGACAGCTTCAGAGATTCGTAGCTTTTTGGGTTTAGCAGGGTATTATCGACGATTCATCAACAATTTCTCACAAATTGCTAGACCATTGACACAGCTTACAAAGAAGGATGTTCTTTTTGTCTGGTCAAGCGAGTGTGAGCAGAGCTTTGACGAGTTGAGAAATCTACTAACTACTGCACCTGTTCTTGCATTACCATCTGGACCCGGGGCTATGTGGTTTTCACCGATACATCTCTTCAAGGGTTAGGTTGTGTGTTGACACAAAATAGACATGTTATTGTCAATGCTTCGTGGCAGTTGAAGACCCACGAGGAGAATTACCCCGTGCACAATCTAGAGCTTGAATCGATCGTGTTTGCACTGAAGATTTGGCGCCTGTTGCGTATTTGCTTGCTCGCAAGTGCACGATGTAAAGTTTTAATATAGAATGAGTAGAGTATCGTTCCCACAAGGAGTATGTATTAAAAATTATATCAATGCATGTAATTAAAATAGACTAGAATTTATTTAGAAAATTAAATATGAGAATTTTATTCTATTTAAATAAATCAACTCTCAAACTAATAAGAAAACAACACACTTTTAGAAAATATCAATGAGAGAAAATATCTAGAGATTTTTATTTCAGTTAGTTTCGACAACAACTACTTCTAATTAATTTATATTCATGAATTTAATTCGTTTAATAGCCAAGAACACTTATTTATTTATATTCTTCTTTCCCAAGAAACAAATAGAATGTATCAATTAAGTTTTGATTTCAATATCCCTATTAAAAATATGGACTTAATGATATGTGAAAACGATGTTATTATTCAAGTTTTTTTAACGTTATATGCCTCTCGAACTATATAAACATGCAACAATGTATTTTTTAATGCTCCTATTCAAAATCCTCTCTCTCTCGAGTGCCGGATTTCAAATAAATATAACAATTCAATTAGTGAACAAATAATTGAAAGATAATCAAATCTAGAAAACAAAATTAAATTAGAGGAATTCAATCAAATAAATTAAAAAGTCATAGAAATTGTATTAACTAAGCTACATCAATCTCTAAAATAAAAAACTTAGTTCATGATGCAAACTAGACAGAAACAAATCATGTTTAGAAGTTTAGAAATCAGTAACAGAATTTAAGAATAAAAAGTAAAGAAAAACGAATCCAAAATAGCATCTATGTCTCCAGATTGCACCTTCTTCATCTTTGTCTTTGATCCTCTTGTTTCTGAATTCTTCTCCCTCACGTTGAACAACCCTTCTCTTTGTGTTCTACTATTGTGCGTGTGCTTCGGCCGCCTATCCTCCCTTGTGTGCAGCTAGGTTCCCCCTTTTATTCCTCCTCGAAGCCCGTTGAACAAAGCTCATCAATCGAGTCTTTCGTATTTCCTAAATTCTGTTTTTTTCCTGGTCTCCCATAGCAGTGTTGCAGCGCCCTCCATTTAGAACCTCAATGCTTCACTCTTTCGAACCTGCAGCACTCAAAATCAAGCGCTAAAGCGCTGGTTTTTTCGTGTCCATGGCGCGGGGGCGCTCTTCCTTCGTACCTGAAGCGCTGAGGCGCTGCCTTCTTAGCGCTGAAGTGCTTATATTATTTTTTCCTAAACTTAGCGCTGCAGCGCTACTCTTCTTGCGCTGAGGTGCTTCTGCTTCGTACCTCAAACGCTGCATCTCTTCTTTGAGGCGCTTGCCTTTTTTCATATATGTGCAGATTTCTTGCAAAAATCATATTGGGAGTTCTAGATGTTAGATCGAGTTGAAATTTGGACAACAACTTTATAACATCTTATACTACATTCTGAACGGTACAGATCGGAATCGGATCTCTCTAGATTCACCGACAATTTCTATAAACTTGCTGCTTCGTGATTTCTTCTCGCGCCTCTTTTCGATGCTTAGGCTCTTTATTTGTGCTCCAAAATCATATCTTACTTCTTCTTCTACCTCTTTTTTATCCTAAACACCTCTCTTTTCATATAATTCATATATCTTGTCCACTTTTGCATTCCACAAAAACAACAACGAAATACGCATAATACCGCTCGATTCATCACAAAAACTAAGTCAAATCATATGCAAATTCAGTGCATAAATTGCACTTATCAAATCCCTCAAAACTTAGACTTTTTCTAGTCACAAGCAAAACAAACTATGCAGACAATAAAATCACTCACAGGTCAAATAAAGCACACATGAGAAGACATAATATTTAATACAGTCGTCCTCCAAATTTTATATTCCAAAATTAAATCCAAATGTTGGCTAATTTTCTCAAGAGTTCTCGTGTGTGTATGATTTGTCAATCTCATCTATCCACCTAACTTTCGATAAAATCATGCAATCCATAAGTGTCATAAATTCATTAACTCCACCCTCAAGTTTCAAAATACAATCAACCAAGTTCAATCTTTATTTGCAGAGATCAAAAATATTTTTTTTGGTTAACATTAGATTCAATAAGATTAAGCATGAGAACAAGTATCCGAATATATATCAATAGTAATAAAAAAAACTAAGGTTTCAAGCAAAGATATTGGATCATATCACATTGGGTAGTATGAGTAGCTAAAAATATTATTATTTGCACTGCCAGATATTGATCTTGGCTTCCTTCTATTCCATACATTCTCTATCTTTAGCCTTGTATTTGGATTAGAATTTCAATCCAATATTTTTTCTCAAGGTTTTCCCTCACTTTACTTTCTCCGTCATTACAATTTTTTCTTTGAACTTTTTAGCTATTCAATTTAAATTGTAATTCCAAGAATATAGATTGCCTAAAAAGGCTCAATTGATTCAAAAACGCCTAAATCACTTCTGCGTTCATAAAAATCTACCTCAGTCTCAAGCAAAAATCACAAGAGTTAAGAATCAATTCCTCTAATCCACATCACAAATCCATATAATTGTTCTCTAATTGTTAGGATTATCGAGCCTATAAGCAGATAATCATCATATCACTTATCACTTACTAAAAGTCTTAACTAGACTAATAGCTATTCACAGAAGCTAATCAGAGTCTAGCATTGTATCTGTGTCTATCGTTAGTCCTTTGATGGATATGACCTCAAAACATAGGCACAACTTCACTAAGATCCCGGTAGCACTTCGCTATCATTCGGCCTCCGAAACGACACTTGAATTGCCTAAAAACCCATTAGAAGCACCTAGGAACGAGAGAGAGAGAGAGAGAGAGAGAGAGAGAGAGAGAGAGAGAGAGAGAGAGAGAGAGAGGAATATGAGCAAGGAATAATGAGCTCTCGGCCCCTATTTATAGATCACGATCGGAACTTCCGATCTCTCGTTCGGGTCTTTCGAACGTACATCGAAACTTCTGATCATCCTTCCGAACTCCCTCTTTTGAACATGTGTCTTTTGATTGGAAAACACAGCTACCGACAGAGTTCGGGCCTACCGAACTAGGGGTTCCCGGCTTTTGAACTCCACCTTGTCCAATCAAGTCAAGTCACCAATCAGAAATCCCATCTCTGCCTTTCAGAGAAAACGTTCGGATCTTCCGAACTCAGGATCGGAGTTTCCGAACTTCCCGGAGCTACCAAACTCAAATATTGCTTTCGAAGGGATCGGAACCACTGAAATGTTCCTATCTCAAGTTCGGACCTTCCGAACTGCTCGAACACTTGGAACCCTCTGGAACATTTTCAACGTCCTGAATCTTATTTTCTTCTAAATAATCTCATCCGAAAATTCTTTAATCATGTTTTAACCATTATAAATATGATTAGAAATTTAATCGCTTATTTCAAAAATCAAGTTACTAAATTTGTACCTCTAATCAAGCAACTAAAGCAACCTAACCACTCAGGTACTCAAGTCCAATCCTATAAGCAGATAATCATCTTATCACTTATCATCACTTACTAAAAGTCTCAACTAGACTAATAGCTACTCATAGAAGCTAATCAGAGTCTAATAATATACATGCATCCGTTGTTAGCCCTTTGATGGCGATGACCCCGAACTCTAGACACAACTCTGCTACAATCCCGGTAGCGTATTGCTATCGACTGCCTCCGAAACGACTCCTAGAAACCACTAAAAGTAAGCATGAACCGAGAGAGAAGTGAGGGAAGTGAGCAATAAATGAGGGGTTTGGCTCCACTAATTATAGACAACGATCGGAACGTCCGATCTCTCGTTTGGAGCTTCCGAACGCTCTTCGAAACTTCCGATCTCTCTAATCGGAGCTTCTGATCTCTAACCACCGAACGCGTGTCCTGTGATTGGACAACACAGCTGCGGACAGAGTTCAAACCTTCCGAACGCACCCTTATTAGATCACCAAATCAGAAACCCATACTTGGTTGTTGGGGGAAAGTTCAGATCTTCCGAACTTAGGATCGGAGCTTCCAAAATCAATTCTAGCTTCTGAAAGGTTCGAAACCACCGATCTAATTCTTACTCAAGTTCGGACCTTTCGAACTACTTGAACACTTGAAACCCTCCTAACCATTTTCGAATGTCCTGAATCCAATTTTTCACATATTAATCTCAATCAAAGATTCCTTATTCATGTTTTAACCATTCTAAACATGCTTAGACAATTAATTTCTTAATTTGGAAATAGGTCCGAGAGATCTAACTGAAATAAACAATTTTTGATATTATTTCGGATTGGACTCGTGATTGGTTCGCGGTCGAATCGGCCGATCCGGTTCAGTTTTAAAAACATTGTGCTGAACAACTTGATTATACGGACTTGATTAGTATTTTTAGCTCTAGAAACTGCAATGCTGGTTGTTTTTTACTGATCATTGTGGATATGTGTGATTTTATTATTTAATTACAATTGAAATATTTTGAATATCGTGCTTAGTTTTTTTATAGTCTTAAATATATTGATTTTATTTGAAAAAGGTATTATGGAACTTTTAAAAAAATATGAACATACATTATGAATTATAGGTTTTTTTAAAAGATGGACTCAGGTTCAAAAATTGTTACGATAGGCCTGCTTGAGAGATGGTCTCATGGATTTATATCTATGAGACGGGTCGATCCGATCCATAACTTCATTAATGAAGAAAGATACTTCTAATATAAAAAATATATATTTTTCATGAATCAGTCGAATCACATATATGTCTCATAAAATTAAATCGTGAGATAATTCTATAATAATTTGTGCAATATATATTAGAACGTTTTGAATCTTGATTAAATTTATGCGCTTGGTAGGTGTGATGAGATTATTAATATATACCAATAAGTAAGGATAAAGTGATGATAATTTTTAATGAGGATAAATTTTGTATTTGTTTGGTAGTATTTTTTTATGTGGGGATAAAATGATGTTCCAAATTTTAAAGACTATTTTACCCTTTTGATTACCAGTAAAACTTGACCCATTTTCATAACGATAGCTTCTTCAACATAAGAAAATCAAAGCTCCCCAAGTTTCCGTGTGTAAAATCTTAGATCTGGGCTATAAGAAAAATACATCTCCAAACAAAGATCCAAGATCTGGTGTCGAAGAACCAGTAAGTATTTTCCCTTCTCGCTGAACATTTACAAACACGTGTTTTCAGATCTAAAGCATTTTTTCTCCCAAATCGTAACACATTTTATGCAAAGCATTTTTACAAGACGATTTCGAAAGCTATATGTCTACAAAGCTTGACATTTGAAAATGAACAGAGATCATCTTCCAACCGAAGCACATGGCAAATCTGGAGAAATGACGGAGAAATGATGGTGTTGAGTAATGAGATTTTTCTTTTTCGGGCAAAAGGCATAAGAGTCAATAAATTCGATTTTGGTGCACTGTATACATCGGACAAATTAATAACAGGGGTATGAGGTGGTTTATTAATGAAGCATTTTCCATCTGATACAATGTTTTATCACGGCCCATGAGTTTAAGCAAAATAGTTAAAAAACCAATCAAATGGGAGATAATTAAATAATCAAGGCACAATCCGAGCTATCAAACACATTAATATCTAAATTGATGGATTTGCGCACACTGCCAAAAGTTTAAAAAACAAAAAGTTGCCCCATGCATAAATAAAATAAAATAAAGATGAAAGATGGGAAGTGAACTGGCGAGATTTATTGGAATCTCGTCGGATCCACTGTTGACCTATGCCCCATTGTACTGTCAGGTTTGAATCTTTATTTTATTTTTATAGCAATCAAATCTTATCCCAAATTTAAATTTTGATATTTCGTTTATGAGAAGATAATATACGATTAGATTAAGATTTGTTAACCATTTTAAATTAAACTTAATTATTAACGTGTTATCTTGCCCAAATTATTTTCATTAGTGCAGTCGTATTTTTTTAGTCTAAGAAAAATTTGTTACAATTGAATATTGAAAATATGGCTTCGTTTTTTTTCTCTTTCATGTGTTATAAGCCATCAACATCGAAATCATTACAGTTCATTTTATGTGTGTGAAAACATTATTTGCATACATATAGTAGTCATCTACGGATTTTATGCCATACTTGAGACCCAAAATCTTCTCTTTTTGGAATTTATATAGTTTTGGATTTTGGTAATTGCATACGCCAACGTGAAATGCCGAGATTGTTAAAAATTAATTATGAAAAAAGAATGATCTATTAGCTCATTTTGTATTTTAAACTTGAACACATACCTCTCAATGTTTTTAAATCTCGATCACACATGATGAGGGGTATGATGCGGTTGTTGGGGAGTTGTTGGTAACTAGGAGAATCTTGAATGTGCAACAAAAGGAGGATGAAGAATACCAAAGATAAAACTTGTTTCATACTAGATTTTTGTGAAAAACAAAGTGTTCAGTGTCATTATTGACTTCTTTTCTGTACATGTTTTCAGGGATAGTTATGCACAAAATTTGAAAACCAAATATTTTTACAATGGTAGAGGATTTTCAGCAATCTCATGATTTTACATGGATATTATATCCAATTATCCCTTTTGGATTTGATTTGTTTCTTATTGCTTTTTCTTTTTTCCATTCTAAAATTTGAGCAATAAAAATTGAAATCAATTAGCCATTTGGATTTATATGCATATTAGCATTGATAGTATAATTGAGCCAAGTCATTCAACAAAAGTCCATCTACCTCGAGTCGAGTCCGAGTAACTTAATCAATCCTTAGTCCAGCCCCATCTATCGACCTCGAGAGATAAAATCAAATCATGTAATATATTTTTATATAACACGAAAATATATACTTAAAATTACATAGATACAAAATGAAGCAGAGGATTTCGTCCCGACTCAATCACACCATTAACGTGGCCGCCTTCTATCCATTCGGTTAAATATATTTTCCTCCTCCAATATATATATATATATTGGATCATCTTCCTGGCCAAAAAACAGAGGCAGAAATGGGCGATTACAGAGACGAAGAAGACGACAATGGCGGGTGCTGCTATTTCCATCCGAGGGAAATGGTGATCGGAGTCTGCGCTTTCTGCTTGCATGAGAGGCTCGCCGCCGTATCTTCGAGCCAGAAGAGATTCACGAAGCGCCATTTTCACAACACTTTCCGCAGTCTGAAGAAGGTTTTCGGGCTCTCAAGATTCGTCGATCGAGTGGAGATCAATTTCAAGTCTGCAGATGCATGTTCTTCGTCTCTCTGCAGTCCAGAAGGTACGTCATTCCGTCACGGGTCGACCAATCTATATTTACGGTTTAAAGTAATATTTATTTTTTTTTTTTTACATAAAATGTAATTCAACAGTGTCGACCCGTCTTATCAAATTGATTAACAAATAGAGGACTTTTTTTGTGTTTATTATGTGGTGGTGTAAATTTGAGATTGCAACACAATATTCAAATTAAAGATATGTTCATGGTGATTTGGTGATTTAATTAGTTTATGTAAATTTTTATGATATAATATATTACTTATTTGAATTACTCGGATATAAAAATCATATAAGTTATATATTAATAGTTAATTTGTTTATGATTTGATTTATAGAGAATAAAATAGTGAGGTATATTTTCAGAATATTCAGTGGAGAGTTAAGTTTAAATTGTGTTTTTTATACCATTGTTATGTTATTTTTTTAATACAAAATATGCATCAAGAATAAAGTTTTGAGTCGAAAATATCTAGTTTATTCAAATAATATCAGTGTTCCCATTATGAAAACAATTTGTTTGATTATAATGTGACGAAAGTGACCTTAAAGCATAGAATTCAAGCTTTCATGAGCTGCATTTACTCTTTTTTTTCTTTTTTTCTTTTCCCATTTATTGTGTGATAACAATTCTAACATTAATTCTTAATTATGGTCATTTTCAGACTCCTTCATATCCATCAAGTTTGAAGCCGATGGTGCGGCCTTATGGGACAAGGAGAAAATCCCCAAAATACCCCTCAATCCGCAATGCGACGATTCTTGGAGTCGTGGCAAAGGGAACAAAGTGGAGAAGATCAAGAAGATCGTGTTGAAACCCTTTAAACCATGTGGCATGCCGAGGTGGCGAAGACGGATTGGACGCTTCTTCAATCTTTTTAGATGGAAGAAGTTCAAAAAGGAAAACAGATGCAAGACAACAAAGGTAGAGGGATCGAGAGCTAGATTTGGATGGATGAGAAGATTAGGAAAAAGGAGTACCAATGAATAAAGGGCAAAAAAGACATTTTAGCCTTTTCATTTTGGGAGTAAAGTTTGAAGTTCACTTGCACCATGTGAGTGAAAGTGAAAATGTTATATATTGTCCGATTTTTTTTATTTTTTATTTTATCTATATCAATATTATTTTTTTCCCAAAAAAAATTGCATTAATAACTTGAGATTATTTTTTTCAGTGTAATTTTGCTTATTTTTGTCGTTTAACATTTTACTTTAACATAAAATAAATTTCAACATGCGTTTATATGATATTTATTATAAAATTGTTTGACAGTGTATAAGGGCATCTCCAGCCCTTTTCCATTTTGGAGAATATCTCTAAAATAGAGAATGATATTGCCTCCAACCCATCTCCATTTTGGTAAATGGAGAACCAAAATGGAGATGGTTACAGTGATTCTCCAAATTTGGAGAATCACTGTAAAAATGGAGTGAGGATTTGGAGTTTTGGTTTAATTACGTAAATGTCATTATCGGAAATTGCAATTTAATTTTTTTATATTTTATTAATTATTTTTTTGTTCAATCATATATATTTGTTCATTTCAATCCTTTTATTTAATTTAAAATTTTTTTGGTGTTTTTTAAATGTATTCAATGTTTTATTCTTATTTGTTTATTCTAATTAAATTATATTGAAGACAAAAAATAATAATAATTAAATAAAATCATGACTAAAAAATACATTACATACTTGATCACGAACTGAAATTGAATTAATTAACTTGAAATAAACATGAAATCACATTAAAACATTAAGAAAATAGACAATCATTAAAAAAAATTGTACCGGTTATTTTTCTTATTTTAATTAATTTGGAAATAAAAATAATAAAATAGAGAATTTTACTAAAAATAGAGAATATGAGTTGGATAAGATTTTTGAAATAGAGAATTCAATAGTTTATTTTGGAGAATAGAGTACTCCAAAATGAAGAATGTCATTGGAGATGTCCTTAGCTGTTTTTTAAAAAGTTTGGGTGACCCTTTTTTTCTAAAAAAAAATTCTTATTTTAAAATTTGACTTCTTCAAATAGCATTCTATATTTTCATAAATCCCCGTCATGTACCCTATCTATTAATATTTTTTTAAAATAAAAATTCCAAAGAATATCAACTTTTCTAAATTAAAATATGAAATACTTTTATTTTTTGTAATATAGGTTTAATATTTATGATAACATTTTAAATTTTTTTTAAAATAACATTCATATTATTATATTTTTTTTGATAATTTTGACAATAAAAAGATCTTATAATGACAAATACATCAACATTTTTAATTCGTTTAAAATAAGTTTATCCAAATACTTTAACAGTTTATTTTTAAAATAAGTTGTAACAGCTAATAAGATCCTAAACTAAGAGCTTATAAGATGTTTTTATTAACATTAGCCAAACACTCTCTAAGTTAAAGAATAATATCATACAATAATATTTATAGAAATTATATTGTGAGATTTTGAGATTATATCGTGAGATTTTGTATTCAATATATTATGAAATTTGATAAATGAATTTTGTTCATTGAATTGTTTATGGTTTAATAATTGTTATATGATTTTCGTTATAATTTGAAGAATGCCAAAACGTTTATGTCAATTTCGGATAATTTGAAGAATGCCAAAACGTTTATGCCAAAAAATACTCTCTAACATTGAATTGTTTATGGTTTAAGAATTGTTATATGAATTTTGTGATAAATGCCAAAACGTTTATGTCAGATTTTTTAGGAACAAAATGTTCAATTTATGATTATAAATATGATTTTCATAAAAAAATGTAAATGGTACTTTATAGTTTCGTTGATACAATTATTAATATCAAGGATATGCTATTTTTTTTATATAATTGAACATCGTTTGTCTTGGATTATGTTTAATTTATTGCGTTTACTTTAAATGATGGGATTGAGCAAAGATAGATTAAAGTATAATTATTAAGATAATTTGATATGATATAGAATGATTATGGATAAATAATAATATGTTTAGTTTGATGGATTAAAAAAAAATTCACTCTCTCACCTTGTAAAGATTTATAATCCCATAAAAAATTTAGGACTAAAAATCATCTGTGAATCCTATCATTAATGGGCCGAAAGATTTATACCTATTTTTAATTTTGCAAGTAAATATAGGATTAATCGTTATTAATTATGTCAAAATTGTGTCAAAGATTAGATTAAAAATTATATATAATTAAATTGAATGATTGAACAAAAAATTTGGAATAATCTTGTTTGCACATGTGGGAAGGAGATGGTCATTGCTCAATTATAGCCCAAGTTTATATAAATTTTCATTTAAATGATTGATATGATTTGAGAAAGATATATTTATAATATTATTTTATTTTTATACTTTATTTGTTATACATAAAATTAAATTAAATTTAATAAAATACATGAGTCTTTTACAATTATTATACTACATGTGCATTTTCTGATTGAGTGGGTGGTTTCCTTCTATATACTGTGAGTGGAATGAAATAGTTTTGTGATTGAAACGTGGACGCATGGAAAGGTAAAATTGAAAAAATAATAATAATAATTTTATATTCATTGATACATAAGAATAATTTTAATTTCTATAAGACTCTCATAATTAATTAATTAATCATTATTATTATTATATTGTGTGTTTGTACAATCTTTTTTTAATTGATTTAATTTACATTAAAATAATTATAATATCGTAATTATATAAAATAATGAGGAACCATGAATATTGATAACATTAAAAAAAAAAAAAAAAAAAAAAAAAAAAAGTGGTCGCAAGACCGACGGTCTCATTGTTTCACTTAATACAGTAGATAGATATACATTAGAGCATCTTTGCACGCTATATAATTTTTTTATGTTAAATTAAATTTTTATTTTTACTTTTAATTTTATGGTTTCTTAAATTTTTTATGTGACTTGTGATATGATGGTTTAAAAATCAAAATTTTAGATACAGACAAATAAATATTTTAGTAGTTTTGAAATTTTGGACGGTATTCCTTCAAAAAAAAAAAAAAAGAAGTAAAATATGGAAGGTATACATACGCTATGGGAGGATTACAAAAACATATATATATCTTTTGATATTCTTATTAAATACAAATGGAATATTTCTATAATTTGAAAAGGGTATTTTTTGGTATTTAAAAATTCATCATGACTGTTTCATCTATATCCGTGAGAGAGGTTAATCTGATACATACCCACATTATAATGTAATATTTTTGACAAAAAATAATACTTTTTTTTTTTTCATAAAATGGATCGATCGTCTCACAAATTAAATAAAAAAAAATAAAAAAAATCATTCACCAAGTTTGAATATTGAAAAAAATAAATATCTTTCTTCCTTCTTATGTTAATTCATCTTTATTAGAAATATCTTTCTTCCTTATTATGTTAATTCATCTTTATTGTTCGTTGTACGTACTCGAACCAAAGTCATCATTAATTAATCGAATGAAAGATGAATATTTGAATGATAGTTTAATTATTTATATTAAAAGAGATATCTATTTTGTATTTACTCAAATATAATTATATTAATTATTTTCAGTAAATTTAAACTAGTAAAAGATATTGTAAGTTAGATCTCATATTTGAAAATATTATTTATATTTTGTTATTATATTTTATTTTTTGTTATCGATTATATATGTGTGTATGTGTCTGTGTGTGTATTTTTTGGCTTTTTGTCTTTTTTGATAAAATTTTTAAATCCGTCTCTAATATATATAAAAACTAAAAAAAAAAAAAAAAAAAAGAGTGCTCCTCAAGGAGACATGGAAGCACAACCACCACTCTTATTTTGCTAGATCTTGTCCACTTGTTGTCTTTAAGAAAAATAATAGTGATTTCTCTCAAAAGGGTTAGTTTTTTATATTTTGACAAAACGCACTTTTGTCCTCAACTCTACAATGGCATATGTGCATGTGCATAGGAGTTATATATAGACCCCTTTGTTTAATTGTGTAAATTGTGACAAAAATGTATATATATTTTTTGGTAGTCCCCCTCTGCTGGCTCTACTCATCAATGTGAAAATTATACGAGGACCACCATGTTCGGATGATATTGAAAAAAGTGTGATCTTGTGACCCCAATACGGCAAGATATGCAATAAAAGATCTTCGGGGATACATCACGAAAAACAATTATTAATCGATCGATTGTATTTCTGGTAAGACGATCTCACATAGCTTTATCCAAAAGACGTGTCAATCATGTTCATATTTACAATAAAAAAATAATATTTTTGACATAAAAAAATATAATATTTTTTTCATTGGTGATCCAAATTAGGCACTCGTCTCACGAAATTGATCAGTGAGACCGTCTTCAGAGCCGTACCTGTGATCAACCGGGCCTGAGGCGGTATAAGAAAAGTGGGCCCTCTTGTTGCGGCAAATAAATGTAAAATTTATTTCGCAAATGACATATACACTAAACAACATATAAATATACCATAAACAATATATTACATCAACGAAAAGTCAAAAAATATTTAAATAACTACATAAATACTACTCGTCAACTGTTTAGAGGTGAAAATATTTATCAAATCTGTATAATCCAATTGTCGGACCATTTTTTTCTCAATTAACAGCATAGCTAGCACATTTAATTTATCCCGCGACATTGTTGACCGAAGATAATTTTTTATTAACTTCAACTTTGAGAAGCTTTTTTCTGCAGATGCAACCGCATGGTTAACAAAATTTTATAGGAAATATAAGTATTTGGGAATAAACTATGCAATTTCGTCAAAACCTGAAGCATATCAATTGCTCTTTTCATTTGTTAAATAACATCTCACGACCATCAACTCTGAACAATATTTATCACCACTAATGTCTGAACGTCCATCGTGACTAAAAAATTATTGAAGCTCTATACAAAATTTCATCAAGATATTTAAAAGATTCACTCTTTAACTTCTCTAAATATATTGTAATTCATTAAAAGATCAAAAGATCAAAAAAGTAGGAAACAAAAAATCCAAAGCAGGAAACAAAAACTCCTATATATATTTAAATTCAATAAAAATAAAAGTTGAAAAGGAAATGATTACTTTTTATTTTTTTAATGAAATTTTCTAAGCCATCAACCATATATATGTAATTTAAAAAATTTTGGGCCACTTATTGAGCCGGGCCCTTAGGCCATGGCCTCATTGGCCTCACAACAGGTCCGGCTCTGACCGTCTCATATGAATTTTTGTGTGATCTCATATTTGAGTTGGATTCATAGAGTTGGAAAAGATTTCTTAGTTCAACAAGAGGTTAATTAGTCCGAGTGAACAAGCGCATACCTGAAAATTTAGGATGGGAGCGTGAAAGTGAGCAAGTATCAATGTATAGTTATTAGAAGATTAATCCTTGAACATGAATCTGAAACTAAATAAGTTCATGAGAAAATAAAATTTTAGTCCAATAACTTTTTGTTTTTGTTTTGGGTAATTAACTTTTCAATTTTTTGTTTCGGTACCATAACTTCTGAATCCGCTATTTTGCTCTATCTACCTTCGAAACATTCAAATTTTAGTCAGAAAGGCGCTAATTAAATGGTGATCGAAACATATTTTGATGTCACAATCATGAACTTTTTCTAGTGGAATACATAAAACTTGTGAGTTTCGTATGATTTGTTTGACCTTTTTTTTTAATCTTAAATTGGTCCCACGTAAATTGATTTACCTCCAAAGTTAATAATGAGTAAAAAATTCTCACATCAGCAATTCACCGGCGTTACCAGTGAAAGTAATATTATTTTTTTAAATTTCTCAGTGTGTTTGGATGTCTAAAAAATGGAATTTAGAATCAAATTTGGAATTGAAATTGAAATTGGATTTCAAATCCATGGAATTGAAATTTTATTTTGGTTTCTGGTAAGAATTTAAAATATAACAACGTGAATTGATAATATAATTTTTTTAATAAATGGTATTTTGTAAAATTTGCAAAGAAGACATGAAATCTACGAGTAAGTAATATAATATAATTTTTTTAAAAAAATATTATTTTTTAAATTCAAATCCTATGAAATCCCACGAAATCCGACCATTTTCATAAGAATTTCATCAAGTTAAATGAAATCCCATCAAATACCAATTTCGTTTCGAAATCCCATTTTACCAAACACCAAAAGGTATTTATAATTCTAAATCCCACCAAATTCAGTGGAAATCCTTTACTTCATCTGAATCCGATATTGTTTGCAACCATTTATTCCTTACAATCAGCGTTTTCTGATGAAAATTGAACATTCCGATAATAGATAGCCCAAAGTTCAGAAGATATTTATGTCGTGACCAAAATTTTATAAATTAATAAATCAAAACAAAAAACGAATAATTTACTAAATCAAAAAAAAGTTGTTTTTCGCATATTCATCCTTATGAGATAGAAGCCCAAATATATTCATTAACAAAATAAGGGCTCAAGCCCATCTAACACTCCTAAACATCTATAAATAGATGTGTCTTCTATTTTAAAGGTACATTCTCATTTTTCTCTCCAACTTGAGCATTCTTATTTTGGGAGATTATTATTGTGCTCTTGGCTGACTTGAGCGTCGGAGTGCCTACGTTGGGGAATCACCCGACGCCTCTGACATTTTTTTTGTGACGCAGGTGACGATCCACGTGTTTACCTTACGCTGCAAGGTTCACCCTACGCTACGTGTTTACCTTACGCTGCTAGGTTTACCTTACGCTACGTGAGTGCTCTACGTTGCAAGGTTCAGCCTAAAGACTTTACGTACCCGTATTTGTATTTTTTTGACCACATCACATCCATTTAAATACAACTTAAACTTTAAGCTTCTCTCAACTTTCACGAAGCTATTGTGCCCTTTTGCCCCAAAGATCATAAAAGGTAGGTGCATAATTTGATGGAAGAAAAGGCAAACTACATATGCATTCCCTATAGCTCGTGAATGAAAACATTAATCAATGGGACAAAATATTTTAGATAAGGAAAGAGTAAGTGAAGAGGGGACCCCTCCCCCTTATCCATCAAAAGAATCAAGAAAATGTGGCACATTGCTTTGTCACAACATGTACATAACTATTTCATTAAATAATACCTAGCAAACACTATAAACAAACAACTTTGCTCCAATTTTTACTTTCTTTCTTCTCATTTATAGAACAATGCACGTGCTTTGATTCTCTACCATTGATCTATTTATATATAAAATAAAAATAATATATATAGACATTTACATATACATATATTTGTCGTACGCACCTACACATTGTTTGTACATAAATTAATATCTTGTACATTATATTTTTCTGTGTCCAGTTACCTTTTATGTAATGTAGAGATTATGATAAAATTATGATACCATATCAATTTTAGTCCCATATAAATGATTTTTGACATTTTTAGTCGTGTATGTATGGCTGAATTAATTATAGTCTTGCGAAAGCATGTTAATTTATCGTCCGAATGAATATAAAATTGATCCCCAATGGACAATGATAATATATGTTGCCATGTCATTATTTTGACCAACAAATGACAATTATACCATGTTCAATAGATCATTTTTCTATAATAGTAGTGAATCATCCCTCAATCAGAACTTTTAAAATATCTCTGTTAATAGTCAATAATATACATTCAATTTCTTTTTTTTTTTGAGAATAATATACATTCAATTATTTCTAAAGAAAGTATAGAAGTTTTGTATTTCTTTCATTTCACTCCATAAACATCCAAAACAATCGACATAGGACTCTAAACCTTATGTTGACCAAACTACCAATCTACAAAATCGTTTAATGAAAATTTTTTAAGTCTCAGAAGTTTCCAAGGAAATTAATCTCCCAATAATCAAGCTCAAAACAATGAACAAATACATTCAGAATTCTCTATATGTGAGTAATATTTGATCGATCATGATAAAAACACAAAATACATGACTATCGACAAACGTCGAGCAAACCTACGCCAGCGACTACTTCAAATAGCTCATCATCGCCTAGAGAACTCGAAACGGAGGAAAATACATATTTCTTACACTTTATATATAAACATCACTACATGAAAGGAGTACCCACATCAGCTGATGAAGGTTGCAAAGAGCGAATTCTGATGTCGTACTTGCTCAGATTTGAGATTTCACTGCTAGAGGGCGAATCTGACCCATTCGTTATAAGATGAGGAGAAAATGCATTTAAATCGGTGGCGATTCCGATATAGTTCCCACATTTTCGGCACGAAAGTTTAGTTCTTTTGCGGAACAAACCCCAAGAATGCTTAGAAATGAAATAAGGGACACAGCTGAATTCTTCAACCTGATTGAATCTGCTGTCATCGATGGAGAAGAAAGAAATAATCCCCTTTTTCATAGATTTACCATATTTGGATCCAATGGTTGATGTATTCCGACTCGACGAATTCAAGTTTAGATCGAATCCACAAGAACCACAGCTGCAAAATTGTATCATGTTAGCTTGTAAAATTATAGACATCAGTCAAGGATGAATCCAGGAACTCGGAAGGACAGATCAATGAAGGAGGAGACTCAATCGATTTTGAAAAGAACTCCATTTTTAAAAAAAGTTATGCGTAAACTTTCAGTTTATTTTATTTGATCACGACCCATTTAGATCCATTCCTGCATTCAGTGATCCCTCAAGGAAATCTTCTAAACCACAGCAACAAATTAATACAGAAATAAATGATATGGACTTTCACACCACACATTTTTCATCACCCAATATTACAAAAAACTCAAGACATGTAATTTATATGGTTAATACCATGATACTCGTACAGAACAATACTTTGAAAGCTAAAGCCAGCGGTACAAAAACCAGATGATCTATGAGCATAATAAACTTTATTTGTCTACCATCCAAAAATACTTTACTAATATTACGACATTAGGTTGAACGGATTTCATGTGATAGACTGATAGCATACACAAAAAGTAAGGATAAGCAAATTATAGAGAATAAGCAGTTTTACGCAAAACCCAGCAGTGAATTTACTCGAAGCCAGGTTTTCCTATCCCAAACCTAACAAGATAAGAAAAACAACTGAATTGATCTGGGTTGATTCTGATAACGGAGGCACCTTTATTGAGCTCCTAGTAAGAGTATCTTAGGCTATCACCCTACTTCACGGACAGGAAAACTACTCGTGTAGTCAGCTGAAATCTGTTCGGTATAATCCCGCCTATAACGTTTCGACGTTGCTGGAATTCTAGGATAGAAAAGATCCTCTCATCCTCCGTCAATCATGTATTAACTATAACCATAGTTACCAGGAGTGGAAGCTCAACAAAGTGCACGTGTCCTGGCGCCTACACTTCCACCACGAGTCGTGGTGGGCATGGGCATCTAATCTAATTGTCTAACACTAGGAAATATTTTAAGTTCGGATGTAACCAAATATGAACAACTGTTACTTTTGATTACACTATTTCTCAATCCAAAATTTATAGTCTTCACCACTGCCCTACATCCTACTTACTCTTCTCCAGATAAAGCAGCCTGAACAAGCAAACAATGAGGGGAAATTTTCTGTTTGCAACATC